>NC_049202.1:65731213-65881213 GCF_013347855.1 Anguilla anguilla | reverse complement strand
ACGCCTGTCGGAACTCGTGAGTGGCCGCCAGGGGGTTTCGAGAGAGCAGGGAGAGGTTGGTGCCAGCTGGGCTGTTCTACACACCACAGGGAGGAGAGAGAGAGTTAACACACAGACACAAACAGACACATACACACCCTGCATAAGACTAAAATCCTACACACGACAGGGAGGAGGAGAGAGAGTGAACACACAGACACAAACAGATACATACACACCCTGCATAAGACTAAAATCCTACACACCACAGGGAGGAGGAGAGAGAGTTAACACACAGACACAAACAGATACACACACACCCTGCATAAGACTAAAATCCTACACACCACAGGGAGGAGGAGAGAGAGTGAACACACAGACACAAACAGATACAAATACACCCTGCATAAGATTAAAATCCTACACGTGCACGCATGACACCTACTGAGACATCACCAACTGAGATACCAACACTGAACTGCGTTCACCCAGACTGTAACAGGATGTACTACGCTAGATTTATATATGAGCTATTAAATTAGAAATGAGACCACGTGCATACATATAATCCCATGGAAATACGTAAATATGTTTATCATTACACACACAGTTTATCACCCAAAATAAAGTGGTAGACCTGCTTGCTCACAGTGTGGGAGGAGTTGTGATTACGAAGTCCAGGGATGAAATTGTGAGAAATTCTTCCTCCTGAAGAAAACAAAATGGCAAACTTTGTCAAGTTACCAACCAAGCCGAGGACAGTCAAGGACAAAGGTTATAGGCGGTCATGAGTTCTTACAACAGACCTTAGTAACCATGAGGTTTGCATTCTTTATATTTTACTGAAAAGCCAGACTCATCCCTGTATTCAGTTTATTTAGAACTATAAGCTTTGGGAAAACCAAAAACAGGTGCCTTTGTAGTAAAAATCTGTGTCTTTAAGCACTTTAAGAGGCTCAACCAGCAAGTCAAAATGGAGGAGAGAAAACCCAAAATGAGCGGGCGCTTCCCGCCCCCTACTCACCCGGCATGGTGAACTCAGACAGGGAGTCCAGCCCCCCGGCTCCGCCCGTGCACGCCGTGCCCGCCCCGGGGCCGTAGGGGTCGATGGCGTCCAGCGCCTGCGTGGAGGTGTCGCCCGCGCCCCGGCCGCCGTAGGACTCCACGGAGCCGGAGAAGAGGGCGGGGGGCTGGGGGGACGAGGGGGCGTGGGGCCGGCTGGACACGTAGGGCGAGCGCAGGCACAGCGCCGTGTTGGGCAGGTTGGTGGGGATGGCGCCCTGCACAGGCTAGACCACAGGGACAGGGAGAGGGACAGGGAGAGGGACAGGGGCAGGGAGAGGGAGAGGGAGAGGGAGAGGGACAGGGACAGAGACAGAGACAGAGACAGAGACAGGGGGCAGGGACAGGGACAGAGGAGGGGACAGGGACAGGGACGGAGAGAGGGGAGGAAGATGCGTCAGACACAGGAGCCGGTGGAAGGAGTAACGGCTGGATGTTACAGCTTAACAGAGCACAACGGGACGCATGTTAAAACAGCATCTGCTGCCGGCCAGCGCAGCCATGCGATTGCTCATAGGACACGAGGAGAACGTTCAGCCTAATGCTTAACTGCAGCTCATCTTTCCCAGCGCCCAGCGAACCCTTCAATGCTACAACATTAGTGCCATCCATTTACATTCAAGAGATGAAAATTCAGCTAATCATGTGAGTGATTGATTGTGGCCAGCTAACTTTTTTGTGTGGTGTGGCCTCTCTAAAAGATAAATAATTCTCTAAACAAAACTTTCAATTATCCAGTATCTAACATCCAATTAAAAATGGTTTTGAATCTCTTGCTGTCGATTCCTACTCACTGTATGGTTTCAGCAGCAGTGAGGTACTTCTAACAACCAGTGACAACCCCATCAAATACCATCCATGTATCAGTCTGAGCATGCTCAGAACTCCCACTCACCACGCTGACTTCTGCGCCCTTAGAGAGGCAGTCCAGCAGGCCGTCCATCTGGCCGCTGATGACCTCACACTCCTCCAGGTGCTCCGACACCGGCACGGAGTACGGCACCCGCGGCAGGCCCTGGCACGGGCTCTCCGGGAGGTCCTGGGGGGCCACGGAGGTGGGCGACTGCTCGTCGCTGACGGGAATGGGCGTGGCCAAGGGGGCGGGGATGCACTGGGCGCTGCTCAAATCCACTGAGAGGGAGAGCGAACGGAAGAGAGAAGGAGGAAGAGAAGAGAGAAGGACAGGAAGAGGAGGAGGGCAGTCAGTACGACCCACTCCATAGCACATTTAAACCAATCGTTGATAAAATATGAATCCTTCACAGTTACGTGGCTGACGTAATACCTGTTGAAATGCCATTTAAAGAGTCCAGACCATTAGCAGCCATCTGTGAGAGAAAAAAAAAAAAAAAGTTTCATGAATACTGACCGCAAATGCATTCAGGTCTCAAGATACATTCAACTGTCAGTCCCAGCACCACATTCACAGTATTAACAGAAAGAGCAGCAATTCCCTCAAGGCTGCAGTACGTGCCTCTGCTGTAGGGGGCGCCGTGTCTCCATTGCTTTCTCCTACGGCTGTGGCAGGCTCCGTCTGTGAAAACATCAAACACAGAATGAAGAGCGACTGGGTAAGGGGGGGGAGGAAAAGCCAAAGGCTCTGCATTCAAAGAAGGGATGTGACGGAACGAAGGAAAGAGAGGAGGAGGGAGCTCACCTGTGGGCTGACGTAGGCTTTGCGGATCTTTAGCCCCAGTTTATTGGCCAGGTCCTGGGCCAGATCGCTCACCTGCCTGTCCTGCGATGGAACGAGCAGCCATTAAAAACACAGTTGCGTAATAATAAAATCACACCGGCAGGTTCGCCAGCACTAGGAAACATTTTATTGGCAAATGGCTGCATATTTGCATATTGTCAAACTAAAATTTACAAAATTCTCTCACTCGTGTCCCCTGGGTTATTTAAAACAACTTCTCATTCCCCATTCCACCCCCAACGCAGAACGCTCGGCAGTAATTGTGGGCCTGTTCCATCGTTGCACACGCACTCAGACAGGCATCCTTGAAGGATACTTTTTTAAAAATTTGAGACAGATTACATTCAAAGTATCAGTACTAGACCGAACGACAAATGTAAATAACACTCTCGGGACACAGCGGATTGAGCCTTCGCAGGCATTACTGGAAGGCGGTTACTGTGCCGATTGGAAGCTGCCAATAAGTGGGCTGCACTCAGTATACTAGCATGCAACTAGACACATCTGAAACGAGACGCACTGATGCACGCTGGGAGAGCTTTTCACATTCCCAGTCCACAGCGAAAGTCAGAGTGAGAGGCCTTCGCCCCCTCGACCCCCGGTCCCGACCCCCGGTCGCCACCCCACGCCCCACTGCCCCCCACCCCCCGCCCACTGCCCCTTTGGCCCCGCCCCCCTGGCCCACGCCCCCCCAGCCCCCACTTACGTGCGGCGTGATGAGCAGGCAGCCGGTGCCGCACTCGTAGGCCTCCTTCAGCCGGCCCAGCTCCCGCAGGCACAGCGCCTTCCTGTACAGGGCCCTGCGGCTGCCCTCGCACACGGCCAGCGCGCTGTCGCAGTCCTGCACGCCCCGCTCGTACTCCCCCTGCAAGGCACGCGCAAGCGTGTGTGTGAGTGAGCCAGCGCCACCTGCTGGCGAGCACCTGAACGGACACGCGGTCTTCACGCAGCCAAAAGAGGCCAAGCCAGGGCAAACCCAGCCCTGTCCCTGGAGATCTGCCATCCTGTAGGTTTCCATTCCAACCCTACTCTGGCACAAATGATTCCACTAATTAGCAGCTCAGTGAGATCTCTAGCTGTTTAATGAGGTGTGCTTCATTAAACAGCCTACAGGATGGTAGATCTCCAGAAACAGGGCTGGGCAGCCCTGGGCTAAGCACACAGCAGCGAGGCAGCAGGTAGCTGATGCATGAACATAAGACAGCATGTAAGGGTATCATAACCCACAGTGAGAGAGCGAGACAAGCTCACTTATTTCAAGCACAGGTTACTTGTCTCTGACCTTTTGCTACTTTCTCTGCACCGAGCTCAAGCGCGCGGCAGACGTGACGCTAAGCGGCGCTGGAGTGACTCACGATGTCGTAGTGCGCGGCGGCCCGGTTCACATACAGGCTCTCCAGCAGCCCCGGCGGGATGACCAGCGCCTCCGTCTGCGCGTAGCGCGCCACGCTCACCCCCTCGCTGTAATGCACCGCCGCCTGCCGGAAGTCCCCGTCCCGAAAAACCGTGTTCCCCTCATCCAGCAGGTTGCACACCAGCTGCGTGAGAAAGAGCTGCGGCAGAGAGGAGTCAGACGGACGGGAAAGAGGGGAAAAAAAACATGTTCGTTATAGTTCATTATATCAGCACAAAGGAGATGGAGGGACAGCGAGGGAAGAGGGGAAAGGCCTAATAACCAGGGGAAGTAAGGGAGTTTTTATTTTTTCCGCATCCATCCTCAGAGGACTGTCAGACTCAGACGGTCTGCATATCCTTCCCTTCAGCCTCCGTTCTCGATTTAGCCGAATCAACTCCTACATTCCGCGTATTAAATGAAACGACAAACCAGAGCACGCTACACAAGCATCTTGCACTCAAGACATTTCACTGTGCTGCATTCTGGTAAGAGCATTGGTGGAAATTCACACAGCCCAGTTAATCAATGGTAATTACATTACAGTGCAATCACGAAGCAGGGCGTGCAGTTGAGTCCAACATCCGTGTTACTCGCAGGACTACGAAGGCACAGAAGGCCTTTTATAGTCAAAGTCAAATATTAACCTGACAAACAACAATTTGCATTGCAACAAAAGAAAACTATACAATGCTTAAAAGAAATCCAAACAAAGAAACTCAAAAAGTGGAATGGACCATTAAGGAAAAACAAAATGAAACAAATGTGCGTGCACACGCACAGAAATAAACAGGCCAGTCAATCCAAAATCTCAGTTTGACACCCCTGCCATGACTGCATTCATTCCATGCAGATGAAATCACAGGCTGTTTTGAGTACGGAAGTAAATATGACAGATTCTACACAAAGAGAAGTGGGCGGAGCAAAGCAGACTCAGACACAGAGGAGAGAATTAAGGTGAACTGGTGTATAGCATAGAAAGACTATGAAAGGGTTACCCTCATAAGTCTGAGTGCCATTGTCATTTCGAGGGTGCCACAAAACCCCCTTCCCCAGTCTACAGCAGGGCTGCCCAATCCTGTTCCTGAAGATCTACCCTCATGTAGGTTTTAATTTCAACCTTAATTTGACACACATGATTCTACTAATTAGCAGCTGAAGGAGACCTCTATCTGTTGAATAAGGTGTGCTTCATTAGGGTTAGAGTGAAAACCTACAGGACAGTAGATCTGCAGTAAGGGGGTTGGGCAGCCCTGGTCTATGCAGCATAGGTCACTCTGGAAATTGGTGACGACCACGTAAATGAGCATAAGTACAGATTGAAGTGCAGCCATGTACAGCATGTAGGGAAAATACCTCATAATTTTCTGGATCTGGGAATGGCAAAGATGACCTGAGGGCACACAAGACAAACAACTTCAACAACTTTTTACACTTCATATCCTGAAGCCAGTTTCTGAGTTAGGGATGCCTCACAAACACACACATACAGCATTTTTTCTCTCAATCCAAATTCACGTTTAAAGGCTTTTTATTATACAAACTGAAAATTAATTATTTAAGTATAACCAAAACAAAAATGAGGAAGTCTCAATGTAGCTTGGTTTGGTTGGTAGACAGTTTTTGCGAAACCAGCATTTGAAGACAGTGTGACAAGGTGGGGAATAAGATGCGTGTCCTCACTGTATGAATCCCAGGGCTTTCTGGATGTCTTCCTTACGCTTCTGTCGCTCCAAATCCATGCCTGTACCCAAGGACGGAAGTTAATCAATTAGCTGATGTTCAAACTTAGAATAGCACGCGTTTATTACATTCCACACTATTTACACTGTCATCACGAGCCCTAATGACACCGAAAGATATAGTTAACCCTACGTTTATTTTATTATTCACTGTTACAGCTAGTTAGAACATTATCCAAGTTATCCAGCAAGTTAACGTGAAAAATGCGCTAGTTAAGCATTTCGACACAGCTACCTAAAGTAGGTATATAGTTAGCAGCACAACTAATGGTAGGGAACAGAACTTTCTATTTTTACTGCTAAGGTTAATAGCTAGTGTATTACTCATGGGTTCGCGTGTGAATCCATGCATTTTTTCCTGAAACCTGAATGACCTGTTTTAAGCAGAGTAGTTAGAACGACCTGCGTTAAGTGAATTCGTCTTGGATCCAGGCTTTAGCTATGGCTAGTTAACTGGCAAACACTATGAAAATAGAGTGATACACGGCATCGAAAATAATCAACTCCGGATTTAGCGTTAGAGATATAATTCTCGCTAGCTGCATGACTACGCGTGGATTTGACACACTTGAACTTTCGTCCATTTTTGGCCTACAAGCCTTCCATATTCCATCCCCGAACTCGCGTAAAATAAGACGACGGTGGGCAACTCTATTAACCGCTCGAAAACTCTCAGTACTTCCGGTAGTAGCTATCAATATAATGCTTACCAATAATAACCACCTCATACATGTTGGCCCAACATAATCATACGATTTCTGGTGTCGTCGGTATGCAAATTACGGTAATACAAAAGTTAGCTAGTTAGTAAGCTAATGTTAGCAAATTATCATGTCAAATTTGTGATTGTTTACCAAGACGTACCAGCGCTGTTGCCCTTCTAGCTAAATGTAAACATTGCTGACAAATAGAAAATAACACTGTATCAGAACGTCATTGCCTATTTATTTTGCCGTTTTCTAATTATTGAGTATCACAGATAGCCATATAATCTAGCTTGTTATCCAATTCCCTCATGCAGTTATCCAACTAGAACCGAGCTAACTGATTCAGCAAGGTACTCTCATGCACAGTTAACGAGCAGCTAGCTGTTACGTTGTACTCAATGCAATGGCTATCTAAAGCTTAGCTGACGAAACCGAAAGTCGTACATCAGAGGTATTTCCTTCAATCAATAACCAGTTCCATTAGCTAGCAAGAAAACTATAATATCAGTAATTCGCGTTCATGTACAGTCTAGCACAACCTGTAGCTAGCTACGCTAGCTTTCCACCTACCTCAAACAACCGTCTTCGGCTAGCTAACTTGCTAGCAACCGGAGAGTTCTTTACAGTCGGTTGAAAATACCCTTTGCACGGTACAGATTTCTTTCCCTTTAATCGCCCAGTGTCATAATTTCGGATTCACCGCCTGATCGGGTTCCAGAGGCAACTGCGGACGGAACATGTGAGTTTTTACTTTCTGTTCTCTTTAGCTAGTTGCGCTCAAGTTTGTCGGAAGCACACCCCCTGCCCGGCCCTAAAGAGAGACAAGTTTAATGAATTTTCAGCAAGGGAGATTTTAGCGTCGTGCCAACACTACATTGCGACCTGGCCTGTATTGAACATTTGGGACCACTTTTTTTTTTAATTACTCGAATTTACTAAATCTTCGAGACCTCCAGAGATTCTGTTGAGCTCAGTTATGGTAAATGTGATTAGGGTACTGTGCGCAGCGGCAGCGACACAAGTGCCCAGTGACTCATACTCAATAGAAACAAATTGCTGGTGGGGCTCTGGTGATTCTCTACGACTTTCTGATAGTGAGCGACCAAGTCGTAAAATATTAGCAATATAATTAAATTGTTCCAAATGGCTGTACTGCATTAATAAGTACAGCAAAACAGAAAACTGCTTAAGTAAGATACGCAAGACGCTGTATGATCTTGCACTACAATCTATATGAGTGAAGCGGGAACCTATCTGTTCCATGTGCAAAATAGTTTTCTGAAGTATTCCTGAAGTATACTATTTTGTACTTAAGAATACTTGAAGTATAATTAAAGTTCATATCAAGTATGCTAACTTAATATACTGTTTTCTCACATGGAGTAAAAGCCTATATCCCACCAGTGTACATGGCCAGCATTTTTAAAATTCTTTGTTATTACATAGGTGTCCTGCCGTTGGTTCCAAAATCACCTTACAGATAGATCTCAATGTACTGTATAGTAGCTCATAGTATCCAGTTGCAGTTTCTTCAATTACAAAAGGAGTTCCACAGGGCTCCATTTTAGGTCCAATGCTTTTTACATTGCATATTAATGATATTGGTTTTAACATAAGAAATAGCAAATTGTATTTTTATGCTGATGATATGGTGCTGTATGTTGCTGCCTTCCCTGTGACACAGGCTCTATTAAACCTCCAGCAAACATTTACTGCAATAACAAAAGGCTGTTATAAACTTTAATGCAGATGTAACCAAACACATGCTATTCTCTAGGGCCTGCAAAAATTACCCTACAGGCCTGGAATTATATACCAAAAATGCCCTTCAAATTTAATGAGTTCCCTCCTACAAGTATTTTGGAATCTGGTTAAATGATTAACTTAAAAATAATAACAATATTGGCTAGACAATGCTTGTCTTGCGATGCAATTAAAACATAAACTTAAGCAAACTTTAATGTAAAACAGGTTCATCTATTTGTCATTTGCTTTTTTGAATACATACTTTTCCACACTTCATTTTTGTTTCGTTTTGGCATTTCATCCAATGTTCACTTTAGTCGTCAAACTTGTGGGCATAAATTATTGCTGGTTTTCCTGTAGGAGTTTCAAGAACTTGTCTCGTGTTATTTCTTGCTGACCACATCCATTTTGCACATATTGAAGTAGCTAAATTTACAGTGATTTGTACATGGAAAGGGTCACTTGTTTTCCACCCGTGCACAACTGTAAAAACTGGAGTTAAAAACTACAAGAACCAGGACCCCAAGTGGAAGGGCCCGGAGTGGTTCAAATTTGTTGACGTCACAGGCAGTTATGAGCGGGAGGAGGCATGCATGACAAGAAAGGAGAGAAGTTTGTTCTGAAACAATCGTAGGCAAACAACGCTGTTGTTACTGGTAACTATTTAATTCTTAACCACCGGCTCTTTATAAGCTACTATTTATTAAATCTGGACTTTGATCATCTTGTACATTTCCGCCTCTTATGTGTTTTAATTATTTATAATTATTAGTATTATTATTATTTTTTTAAATAATACAGAGATAGGCGACGTAACCGGTATCTAAGCGGAAGTGCATGTTCTGAGGCCGTTCCCGTCTTATCCACGAAGTAAAATAACCAAAATAACAGTTATTTTCTCCAGCTGCTCGCTTTTTATCTCTTTGTCTGGCGCTAACTGTCGGTTATTATGTAACGATACTCTCTAGATAGCCGGCTAGTTCGATTAGGTTGTTGTTTGGCTAACATCAGCATCCCCGCCAAGCAGATATCCTAGCTAGCCAGCTAACTAATAATTTAATAATCTTGATATGAGATGATATAGACGACACTGTTCTACAGTCTCCTATTATTATTTTCTATGTAAATGTATACAACAATGTTATATAAAGAGAAAGAAAGTTTCTACCCGTCGACTCATTTTCTAATTTAAACAGCGTGTTTCGGACGAGGCAAAACTGCGTCACCACCGAAGGGGACGTTTAAAAAACCTTTGATTCACGCGCTGCACCTGATTCGCGGCCTGCACCTATGGCACTGAACCCAGCAATCAGGTTGCTGTTTCACTGTCGTTAACTACTTTTCAGCATCGAATTTGTAATTGATGTCCAGCAACAGGTGCTATCTAACGACCCAATAGCTCTGAATATTAAGGTTTAAATTATAAAAACTGCACGGCTGGAAGCTAACACTTAGCTAACTGTAGTTCAATTTCCACCAATTAACGGTAACGAGGTAATGATAATTCAACGAGCTCGCTGTATACGCCCTGAGCAGTCTAATTTACTTACTTTAAAAATCTAAATCCGTCATCCCTGTTAACATTATACTGGTCAGTCACATACCAACAAATATGAACGTTAACCTTAATGAATCAGCGAAGCAATATGGTATTACTGCTCTTGATTACTTGTTTCTGTATGGGGGGTTGTAATGAAAGCATTCACACAGCTTGTGTGTACAACTAGCTACAAAAGTATGGAACATTAGAACAGGAAGCAGCCAGAAGAGCTGTGTGTTTCTGACCTGAGTGAGATACTACAGCACGTCTCATGTTGGCACTGTGTGAAATGATGTAAGGTGGATTTGTGCGTCTGTCACAGGTGAACCGATGGCTTCAGATGATGTTGCCCAGTTGGCCGAATCGCTGGCCAAGACTTGCGTGGATGACGGGGAGCTAAGCTACAAGGGCCAGGGGCTGAAGCTGGACACTGCGGAGTCTGGTGAGATTCACGCCTCCCTGCATGCAGACACACGTGTGCTGGCGTGCAGCTACCAGCCAGCTGTCTACACTGAAGTGTTGATCAGCAGTACTGCCCATTATGGCAGACGCACGCCATTTTAGAAGCATTATGGCTTTGTTGAGAGGCATTGCCTGGCGTTTCCATGCCCATTGCATCTCTCCATCTCCATGCCCACTGCATCTCTCCGTCTCCATGCCCACTGCATCTCTCCGTCTCTGTGCCCCTCTCTACTCCGTCTCCGTGCCCACTGCATCTCTCCGTCTCCATGCCCACTGCATCTCTCCGTCTCTATGCCCACTGCATCTCTCGTCTCCATGCCCACTGCATCTCTCTGTCTCCATGCCCACTGCATCTCTCTGTCTCCATGCCACTGCATCTCTCCGTCTCTATGCCACTGCATCTCTCTGTCTCTATGCCCATGCATCTCTCCGTCTCTATGCCCACTGCATCTCTCTCATCTCTATGCCCACTGCATCTCTCCGTCTATGCCCACTGCATCTCTCCATCTCCATGCCCACTGCATCTCTCTGTCTCCATGCCCACTGCATCTCTCTGTCTCCATGCCCACTGCATCTCTCCGTCTCTATGCCCACTGCATCTCTCTGTCTCTATGCCCATTGCATCTCTCCATCTCCATGCCCACTGCATCTCTCCGTCTCTGTGCCCACTGCATCACTCTATCTCCATGCCCATTGCATCTCTGCATCTCTCTGTCTCTGTGCCCACGGCATCTCTCCATCTCCATGCCCACTGCATCTCTCTGTCTCTATGCCCACTGCATCTCTCCATCTCCATGCCCACTGCATCTCTCTGTCTCCATGCCCACTGCATCTCTCCGTCTCTATGCCCACTGCATCTCTCTGTCTCCATGCCCACTGCATCTCTCCCTCTATGCCCACTGCATCTCTCTGTCTCCATGCCCACTGCATCTCTCTGTCTCCATGCCCACTGCATCTCTCTGTCTCCATGCCCACTGCATCTCTCCGTCTCTATGCCCACTGCATCTCTCTGTCTCCATGCCCACTGCAGCTCTCTGTCTCTATGCCCACTGCATCTCTCCGTCTCTATGCCCACTGCATCTCTCCGTCTCCATGCCCACTGCATCTCTCTGTCTCCATGCCCATTGCATCTCTCCATCTCCATGCCCACTGCATCTCTCCGTCTCCATGCCCACTGCATCTCTCCATCTCCATGCCCATTGCATCTCTCCATCTCCATGCCCACTGCATCTCTCCATCTCCATGCCCACTGCATCTCTCCATCTCCATGCCCACTGCATCTCTCCGTCTCTATGCCCACTGCATCTCTCTGTCTCTATGCCCACTGCATCTCTCCGTCTCCATGCCCACTGCATCTGTCCGTCTCTATGCCCACTGCATCTGTCCGTCTCTATGCCCACTGCATCTGTCCGTCTCCATGCCCACTGCATCTCTCCGTCTCTGTTCAGCGGAGAAGCTGGCGCGGGAGATGGAGGAGTTCCCGGATCTGCAGGCACTGCGGCTGGAGGGGAACACGATTGGTGTGGAGGCGGCGAGGGTCATCGCCAAGGCCCTGGAGAGCAGGAGTCAGCTGCAGGTACTGGCCCCAGCAAGCAGCACGGGCCTTTTAATGCTGCCTTAATGCCATCGTTACTGTCCATTCACACCGGGTCCCCTTAACCTCTCTTTCCTGTCTTCTCTCCTCTCCGTCAGCGCTGCTACTGGAGTGACATGTTCACAGGCCGTCTGCGCTCGGAGATCCCTCCAGCTCTGGTGAGTAGTCGCTGCTGCCCTCTGCTGGACTGTTTGTGCATCTGCCCCCAGGTTCACAGTTCGAAGCTTTTCTGTAATGGTGTATGATAAACTGTTCCATCACCTGCCAAATGTAAAGGGAATAATGTATTTTGAAATTTTTTTAGCCTCCTGTTAACTTTTTTGCATCATCAAAATGTCAGTGCATTGATTCTAAATGTTAATTCAGTGCTGTAGATTAATACACTACATACATATTCATGTACATGGTTTTCTTAGTTTTTCCCTTCGTATGTTAGGAGTTGAATGCCGTTGAAAGCACACAGCTGTGTTTTAAGTTTTCTACATGACCCTGGAGCGTAATTATCAGCCTGGGTTGTGTTGAGCCGAATCCCTTGCTCCTCTCCTCAGAGCTCTCTGGGCAATGCGCTGATGGCGGCCGGGGCTTGCCTGACCGAGCTGGACCTGAGCGATAACGCGTTCGGACCCGACGGAGTGAAGGCCATCGAGCCGCTGCTCAAAAGCGCCACCTGTCACACCTTGCGAGAACTGCGGCTGAACAACTGTGGCATGGGGATTGGAGGGGGAAAGGTGAGTGGGGAGGAGCCGGGTGTGAGGGGGCAGGGTAGGCATGCAGTGCGGGGGCCCTGGTTTAATGACCGTTAAGTATCTCATAGGAACAGCAGACAGTTACTGTTTATTTCTGTGTTCACTGCATTTTCAGTTTCTGTCTGTACATAACTTGTGTTGCTTTCAGTAGTTGTGTACAGTCACTGAGATGTTGTGGTCATCTGTGACTGCCTTTTTCTGTTTGCGGCCATTTATGTGAGAGCGTCTGACTGTTTGGTTCTAGTGTATGAGCAGACTGTGCTTTGCTCACTTTTCTTTCAAATATCAGCCTAGGTGTGGTGTTCAAGAAACCACTGTTGGACCTCAGTGTTTTTTTATTCAGGGGTCTATGTCGGCTAGTGACGTGTGCGTGTGCGCATGTGTGTGCGTTGGCAGATCCTTGCCGCAGCCTTGACGGAGTGCCACAAGCAGTCGTGTGCGGTGGGCGCCCCCCTGAGGCTGAAGGTGTTCATCGCTGGCAGGAACCGGCTGGAGAATGAGGGAGCCACAGCCCTGGCCAAAGCTTTCACGGTATTGGACACTGATGTGACCTCAGCCAGCTCCTGACCAATCACTGAGCATTGCATGCTGCATAATCATACTCATCTGTACACACACACACATACACACACACCAGGGTAGGACATTGCCCAGTTGACTTTGGGGCTAATTTTTGCCTCCATAATTTTATCTTTGAGGGCAGCGGCTTGTATTTTGACCCGCCCTGAAAGTAGAAGTGAATGTAGTAAACATCAGGCTCCTGGATACGCAGAGCAGGTTTGGTTTCTGCTTTGTTTTGCTGTGTAATTTGCTCATAGACAGGCCAGATTGACGGTCCTTTCCTCCACAGCTGATGGGCAGTCTGGAGGAGATCCACATGCCCCAGAACGGCATCAACCACCCAGGGGTGACCGCGCTGGCCACCGCCATGCAGCAGAACCCCCACCTGCGCGTCATCAACCTCAACGACAACACCTTCACCAAGAAGGGCGCCATCGCCATGGCCAAGGTGCGGCAGGCGTCACAACTCTACACTGAACCACCATACTGCACTCTGTGCACTATGAAGTCTACTGTACAGCACACACTGCACTCTGTGATGAACCAGTATTTGACATTGTTAATAGCTTGGATTCAGCTGTTCATAGTGTCATGATGACTATGATTTAATGCTGCAGAAATGGCCAATTGAATCATGTGATGTCACTTTCGGCATGTTCGTGCCGTATCCTGTGATGGTGATAATGGCACTGAGCCTGGGTATAAGGGGCATGTGGTGCAGCGCTGGGGTCCGTGGCTCAGATGCTGTTTCTCCCTGTGCTGGAGCACAGCGTTTCTCTGCACAGAGCTCTCTCTGTGCCGGGGCCGGTTGGCTTTGTACGGTACGGTGCTAACCCCAGTGTCCGGTGTGTGTGTGTCCCCGCCCCCCTCAGGCCCTGAAGCACCTTCGCAGCATCCAGGTGCTGAATTTCGGGGACTGTCTGGTGCGTTCTGAGGGAGCGGTCGCCATCGCAGAGTCCCTGAGGGAGGGGCTGCCCATTCTCAAGGTATCATTAAGATACACCCGCCCTCTTTACCTGCCCGTACACACACACACACACACACACACACACACACACACACACAGACACACACAAACACGCATACACACACACATGCACACAGACACACAGACACACAGACACACACAGACACACACACACACACACACACACACAAACACAAGCATGCGTACACACACACACACATACATACACACACACACACACACACATACACACACACACACACACACACACACACATACACACACACACGCATTTACATTTACACACACTTTAAGTGCAGTGTTGTGTGTCCCGTGTCTGTGCAGGAGCTGAACCTGTCCTTTGGGGAGGTAGCGGAGGACGCAGCGCTGGCGGTGGCGCGGGCCGTACAGGACAAACCCCACCTGGAGAAACTGGACCTGAACGGTAAAGCAGCCCCGAAATCTGTCACCTGCACTGCGTGAGCTCTGTTTCAGATGGGCCGAGAGTAACGTTGCGTGTGTGTGCGTGTGCGTGTGTGTGTGTGCGTGCATGTGTCTGTGTGCGTGTGTGTGTCCTGTGTGCGTGTGTGTGCTCGGTAGGTAATTGCCTGGGGGAGGAGGGCTGTGAAACACTGAGGGACACCATGGATGGCATGAACATGGGGGATCTTCTGGGATCACTGAGGTACCCACTGTCACTGAGTCAAATGCACCCACTGTCTCTCACCGAGTCAAATGCACCCACTGTCTCTCACTGAGTCAAATGCACCCACTGTCTCTCACTGAGTCAAATGCACCCACTGTCTCTCACTGAGTCAAATGCACCCACTGTCTCTCACTGAGTCAAATGCACCCACTGTCTCTCACTGAGTCAAATGCACCCACTGTCTCTCACTGAGTCAAACGCACCCACTGTCTCTCACCGAGTCAAATGCACCCACTGTCTCTCACTGAGTCAAATGCACCCACTGTCTCTCACTGAGTCAAATGCACCCACTGTCTCTCACTGAGTCAAATGCACCCACTGTCTCTCACTGAGTCAAATGCACCCACTGTCTCTCACTGAGTCAAATGCACCCACTGAGTCAAATGCACCCACTGTCTCTCACTGAGTCAAATACACCCACTGTCTCTCACTGAGTCAAATGTTCCCACTGACTCTCACTGAGTCAAATGCACTCACTGTCTCTCACTGAGTCAAATGCACTCACTGACTCTCACTGAGTCAAATGCACCCACTGTCTCTCACTGAGTCAAATGTACCCACTGACTCTCACTGAGTCAAATGTACCCACTGACTCTCACTGAGTCAAATGTACCCACTGACTCTCACTGAGTCAAATGTTCCCACTGACTCTCACTGAGTCAAATGCACTCACTGTCTCTCACTGAGTCAAATGTTCCCACTGACTCTCACTGAGTCAAATGCACTCACTGTCTCTCACTGAGTCAAATGCACCCACTGACTCTCACTGAGTCAAATGCACCCACTGTCTCTCACTGAGTCAAATGTACCCACTGACTCTCACTGAGTCAAATGTACCCACTGACTCTCACTGTGCTAAATGCACCCACTGCTGGACATGCATCCTAACAGAGCCACCTGCACACTGTCTAACATCAGGCCAAACTGGGACACGGGTGAAAGACTCCAGTCCTGGAGGGCCGTATTTGGCAGCTGATCGAAAGGAAACCACTAAAACCTGCAGACACTGTGGCCCCCCTGGGTCTTTTTGACACCGCCGCTGGAGCACACTGCTGGGAGCTTTGGCTTATTTGGGGTGCACTGCTGAGGTGCTGCCCTGTTTTCCTGTGGAGTTCTGAATGCATGCGACAGCCTTTCTAACTGAGCAAACAGGGCAAACACTTGACATTTCCTGACATTCACAGCCGTTTCTCTCTCTCTCTTTCTACAGTGAAGATGAAGGGGAACCGGAGGATGATGATGAGGGCAGTGAGAGTGAAGCGGAGGAGGAGGATGAAGACGAGGAGGCTGAAGAGGAGGCCGAGCAGGCCAGTGAGGGAGATGTGAGCTCTGAGGAACCCCAGAGCAGGGTGAGATTAAGATCTGTCCCTCTGCCAGCCTGACACCTGAGGGGTCCTGTCCTGGCTGAGGGATGCTTGCTAAATCTCATATAGCTCCATTTCGTCAGATCCAAATGTGGCTTAAAATCTCTCAAAATCCAGCTCTGGCTATGCACAAGTATTAAGTTGAGATGTGTAATTCGGTTATAATCCTTGTTTTTAACCTCTTTTAGCCTTTAAAATATCTTTAAACAATAGACACCACTTAGAGTCCTTGACATTACCTAGAGTACTTGGAGCCATTTTGCTTCCTAAGCTGACCAGGTGACCTTTGTATCCCCTCTGCCCCGTCCTCTGGACAGGTGTCCATCTCGGCATCGCCCCCCCTCTCTCTGGACGTCTCCTCCTTCCTCAGCACGCCCTCCCCTGAGGGGCTGCTCAGACTGGGGCCCAAGAGGGCCCTCCTCATTGAGCAGCAGGTAAGGCACTGAGGCAGGGGCGGGGCTCTGATAGACTGACAGGTTCATATTGGTGGGTTACACACACCTGGGGGCGGGGCTCTGATAGACTGACAGGTTAATATTGGAGGGTTACACACACCTGGGGGCGGGGCTCTGATAGACTGACAGGTTAATATTGGAGGGTTACATACACCTGGGGGCGGGGCTCTGATAGACTGACAGGTTAATATTGGAGGGTTACACACACCTGGGGGTGGGGCTCTGATAGACTGACAGGTTCATATTGGAGGGTTACACACACCTGGGGGCGGGGCTCTGATAGACTGACAGGTTCATATTGGAGGGTTACACACCTGGGGGCGGGGCTCTGATAGACTGACAGGTTCATATTGGAGGGTTACACACACCAGGGGGCGGGGCTCTGATAGACTGACAGGTTAATATTGGAGGGTTACACACACCTGGGGGCGGGGCTCTGATAGACTGACAGGTTCATATTGGAGGGTTACACACCTGGGGGCGGGGCTCTGATAGACTGACATGTTAATAATTGGAGGGTTACACACACCTGGGGGCGGGGCTCTGATAGACTGACAGGTTCATATTGGAGGGTTACACACACCAGGGGGCGGGGCTCTGATAGACTGACAGGTTCATATTGGAGGATTACACACCTGGGGGCGGGGCTCTGATAGACTGACAGGTTGGTGCACTCATGGTTGATATGGGCCTCTCCCCCCTCAGGTGGACGTAGCAGATGCAGGACAGACAGCAGAGGCCTTTCTGAAGATCTCCTCTGTGTACAGGGAGGATCCTGAGATAAAGAAGGCTGTGCTGGACAGCGTTGGTGAGAGGCCGATAAGCCTGGCAGCGCTGTTTGTGTGTGTGTGCGTGTGTGTGTGTGTGTGTGTGTGTGTGTGTGTGTGTGTGTGTGTGTGTGTGTGTGTGTGTGTGTTTGTGCGTGTGTGTGTGTGTGTTAGGGCTGTCAAAAAATATTCAAAGTTCGAAAACTATTCGAAAATCTTTTCTTTTTTTAAGTTCGAACCTAAATTTGAGCATTGGAATATTAGTTTTGGATCCCGCGTTTTGTAATTAACATGCAGGCTTTAATTTCATATGGCGAATCATGTTCATGCACGTGAAGTTCATTTCCTGTGCTAACGTTACTTCCTCTGTCAATAAAAAACGTTCTGCACTGGACCCAGAGCAAGTGTATCGTCTGGTTTTCCTTGCCAATAACCTCCGGTGATACGTTCAGCTCCATGGACACCTAACGTTATTGGTCAGCTAGCCTCGCGAACCAGTCTCTTTTTCACTTCGTTCAACAGATCTGGTCAGCTAACAATTTAGGCTAAACAATGTCCCCATGGCAGGCTGTTTCCTTTCTGTTCTGAGGATTTTGATAAAATTGGATGATAAAAGAAGTGAAAAAAGCAAAACAGAGTAAGTAATTTATGTTGTTTTAAGCTACAGGTATTAGCCGTTTGAATAGTTTTTGTGTTAAGAAATAAACAGGGATTTCCTATAAACAATCATTTCCCTATTATTGTGATTAATAAATGCCGAGCTGTGGCAAATTACATCCACGGGAACATGCTTTCTTCATTTGCGCATTAGGCTATAGAAACTGCAGGGGGCTCATTTGTAAAATGGACTTCCGTGCATCCGTCAAGTGAAGACATGATGTAGAGCCACAGCCGTTTCCACGGTCAAATCGAGTCATGTTGAAATTTTATAAATCACTACTTTGACGTGATTTTCTACGTACGCGCCACACAGTTGATCTAAAATACATTCTATAAATGAGGCCCTAGATGTACTAACCTAGTATGAAAGTTCACCGATGTCCTCTATTCTACTGCCCGCTTGTGGAAAATAACGCACAGGCCAGTTTAGAGGGAGCGTCACGTGCATCACGCGTTTGACAATAAGCAGCTTATTTTTGTGAATTATAGGCAAATGATATTCGAATATATCCGAACTCTAACTAATTACAAAAGCTAATATTCTAACTCAATTTCATGGCACTTTTGACAGCCTTAGTGTGTGTGTGTGTGTGTGTGTGTGCACGTGCGTGTCAGTCTGTCTCTGTCTCTTCTGTGCATCTGACTTCTATGGTATCGCTGCCCTGCAGATGCATTACTGAAGAAGGCCTTCTCCAGCGCGTCCTTCCAGACATACAACTTCATCTCTACCCTGCTCATGATGCTGGGCCTGCTCAAGGTAACGCATATGTGACGAAACACACACATGCATGCGCAGGCGCATGCATACTGAAACACGCATGTATGCACACAGTTACATACAGAAGTGCACATGTATGCAGGCAAATGTACACACATGCATACAGAAATGTATGCATCCCAATGGATGCGAACACCTGCATGCGCGCACACAAAGATGCATGTAGGCAGATGCACACACACACACACATGGTCACACGCAAGCAGACAAAAACGCAGATGTGTGCGGACTGATGCACAAACATGCATGCAAACAGATACACATACATGCGTACACACATACATATAGAAATACACATCCGTGCACGTGCGCACACATACATAAAAGCACATGCGTGCAGATGCACTAAACTTTTTTTCTCACCTTCCTGAAATCATATGTGCTTTCCGTTCCACACCCCATCACCCACCCATGTCTATCACCTCTTGGATAACCCTTATCCTATCCCACACTTCTACAGCTCTGTTGAGCAGTGTAACCCAAATTAAGCACAGTCTTCCCTACTAATGCCCTCTCCCTTCCCCACTGTGTGCTCCCTCTGTAAGAGTGAGGAGAGAGTAAAGACTGTGGCCATTGTGCCTGGCCACATGGTGGCGCTGGAGCACGCCGTGCAGCAGGACTACTTCCCCCAGGACCACATCGCTGCACTGGATGACTTCGTGTCTAGGTAAGGGCTTGCGTGTGTAAGGGCAGTCTGTGTGTTTGCGCACACGCTTCTTGACGAGACGTCAGGCTATTAATAATATTAATAAACAGAAAAACTTGTATTTGGTGTTCTCACATTAAATCTTTGAGTACCTGTTTACTAATTTAGGGCATGAGTCGCAACTCAAAAGCAAACAACCAGTATTTCAGACATGTAAAGATTCAAAAAATTCTATCTTCGATGTGAAGCACCTCATGGTGCGTAGCTTACTCACATTTTGCAGTCTGAAGATTATCCACAAGGGGGAGCTATCAGCACTAAAGTAGCTGAAATTGCTGACACTGTCAAGTATCTGGAAAGGTACTGGAGGGGTGCTACATAAGGAGTGGTGCTTCGTATCAGTAATACTGTGTGTTTTTGTTTTTTTTTCTACCAGAGATAATTATATTTTTATGTACCGGACCCTAAATTATTTCTGTGTCACATAGTACAAGTCTGCCTGGCTGCAGTTACTAGTGTTTGTGTCTTCTCTTTTTGTGTGTGTGCAGTAGCAACAAGGCCTTGGACTCGTGCACCAGCCCAAGAAGTGAGCTCAAGGCCACGGTGGAGAGAAGGATCAGCCCTGAATGCTGATCCTTCGGACAGACGGGGGGACCCTGCCGACGTCACGCAGAGGGAGCAGCCAGGCGGACACGGCACCGTCAGCCTCTCAGGACTAAACGCGCACACACACTCACACCCCTGCTGCTCCACCCCGTCATCAGCACGCTGTTACACAGACATCCTCAGGCCTGTCCACACACACAGTCTGCCTGTGTGGGGATTGGGGGGGGGGGGGGGGGGCTGGCTCACGCTTGGCAGGCAGCCTTTTTTTTAAACTGTCCGTATGAAGTCCTTCCACCGGAACACCGTATGATTTTTACTAAACAAAACAAAACAAACAAAAAAAGCTAGGACCAAAAATGCAAAGCTTCTGAATGACTGAAGGATTGCTGATTTGCAGTCTGTGGACATGGTAGAAATGATGAACCGCAGTGGATTGGCTGGTGTGGAAACAAGGAGTGGAAAATATTGCCATAAGAACTGATGGTATCAGTTCAGAGTATCGATGGAGGATCTATTTTGGACTTGAAGACCACAATAACCAATTTGGAGGTGCCCTTGAAGATTATAGTCTTAAATTTCTAAGATGTATAGTCTAACTTATAGTCTGTTGCCCAAGATACAGTCAAATCGTTGTTCTGAGTGAATAGGAATCATTTCCTAATGTCCTTTAGGCTTCTACCATATGTGACAGAATGAAGTTATTAAAAACATTTATTTGTAAAGTTTAAGTGAAATACGTGAGTCACTCTTGGGCAAGATTGTCACCCAAGAGTGCATGATAAATTTTTTAATGTATTGACGTAGTCGTTTTAGGCTAGCACTATACTGCTATGATGTGGAACAAAACCTAACTCAGGACGCCAGTAAAAGGGAAATTGGAGAGTGTGAAATTGGTCTGAAGAATAATTTACAGATATTTTTGCTGTAACCAATATTTTTGGCATTGATAAACGTACTGTATTACATATTTTTAAACATGTTATCCTGATGGTGGATGGGGTCTTTGGAGATGTTAATTTTGGGGTTTAAATGAAATAAAACTACTTTGTTAAATGGAGATTTCGTATCGTGGTCAATTGTTGAGCTCTCAAATATGTTGTCACGCAACAGTTTTAGTAATTTCCCGCAGGTATTGATTATGATGTTTAATATTAAGGGAATTTTAAAAGAAATGGCGCCTGGATTCACTCGCTACTTTTACCAATTATCTAGTTTCCTTTTGTAGTTTTATTACAAGTGAATTTCTGCCACTACCACAAAGAATACATGAATTGGAAACCTATTGAAAGTCGTGGTAGGATGCGAGGGTTATAAACTGGTGAATGAGAATAAATAACGTGCACCACATAAATGAAAGGTATATTGCATGCATGTATTCGTGCTATTTCTTCTGCGGGGATGCCTATTGGGCTTAATTCGTTTTTTTTTAGAAGATCGTTGGAGCAAGCCCGCGTTTAATATCTGCGTAATGGTAAAGATGCTCAAAATTAAGTACGTAAGTAACAAATTTGCATGTCAATGGGATGAATGCTAGGCATTGAACAGATAGTATTTGGCTATGAATTAAGATCACCTGGGTTAATTTCCTTACAGTGTAATTCTCACTGAAGTGACCTGGGCAAAGACGTGTACGTTCACCGTTTTACCATGAGACTCAACACTATCCGTGTGGGTTTACTATATATTAATAAAAGTTGTTTTCAATTTCCCCTTGATGAGACAGCGTAGAAATGAACCGTAAATCGAGGAAGACCTGAGTTTATTCAGAGAGGGGGACCGTAGGGGGAAATGGATGGTTCACAGACCGTGCAAAAAACGACTCGGCGGCTGAGTAACGGAGCAGACAGTTAAGAGAGCGCGAGCTGGACAGTGAGTAAACAAGAGTGACCGACGTAACGTGAATGAAGGGGTGCGAGAAACGCAGTTGCGAGTCAGTCCGACAGATGTGCGCACAAGTGTTCATGGAATTATTTACGAAGAGTGCTATATAGATGGCTAGAGGGTAACTGCTTTTTTTCTACGGGCTTTGTATGAACAAGGTAAAATTAAGATTAATTGAATGTCACCGCTTAAAATTTACGAAATACAATCGAACAGAAAGTCACATTCCACTGGGTGCTTCGAATGGAGTTATGTACCGAGACAAATAACAAAAAGAGCGGATAAGGAGACCGGGTGGAAATCAGTTTACCATACCATGGTTTATTTATAAGAGACGGTCGGCAACCGTGAACCGCTGAAAAACACAGCGCGTCTTTGTGCGCAGCCGGAGTCGCCAGCTCAACTGCGGTCTGGAGTACTTTCCCTCGGGGGGATACTGGCGCACACAACCTCCTGCCCCAAAAAAAATTCCTCCGTCTCTCATTTCTCTCTAAAGATTCACCTTTTTTCGACTTCGGGGTTCATGCGTACGTGGATGGAAACGGGAAGCAGAATTTTTCTACGCGGTATTCATTGTTTCTATTTTTTAAGCAAAGTTTATTTTAAAACAACATTTATAAACAATATTTTTTTAAAGTAGTCTAGAATAATTTCCTCATCCCCAGCAAGTTTCCGTGGCCCGACGGGTCCCGTCAGGTCTGCTCTGTGGATTGCTCACTTGTTCGATGTAACTACTTGCAGTTTGCTGAGAATTTCTGGGTCAGCTCTCCTGCTACTTGTTGCAACCGAGGCAGTGTTGTTTGTAGTAAAGTGTAATTTTACCCACGTATGCTTCTTTCTTGTAACATTTCATACTTTCCGAGAATCTATGACATTTTGACGTCCTCGACATCATTCCAGGCCTTGGCATATTGAATTGGCCTCCACGCGTTTTAAATGTAAGACTGAAAATATTGCATGTTTTCAAACTTATGATTGTCTAACTTAATGCATCTTGGATTATAAATTGTGTTAGTTATTTTATCTGTGCTGACACAGGAGGAGGAGGTCAAAACTAAAAAAATGATTGTAGACATAGTGTTGCGTCGTTATTGAAATAACACTTCAGTTATTCCAGCTATGTTAAGTCCTGTTGTGTTTGCGCTCCGCGCGCGCGCGCTCAGCTACACGCCAAGATCGTGATAAAATGCAACACATTTAAGCTTCAAAGTACACATCCATTCTGCTTAATTTTCGACTTTTGCCCTGGTCTAGTACATATATTGATGCACGTACTAAGATTCTTTCCCAAAGTACCTTCGTTGTAAAGCTTCTGAAGGCAACTCACTTGTCCATAGACATGGGGATTTTGGTTCATTGTGCCTTATGAAAGCAGTTTTGAGTCCGAACATGTGGGGCTTTTTTCTGGCACGATTAACTTTTTTTTCGCACAGTGCGTGTTTGTATGAAGAGCACTGAGGTGTGAAACGCCTTTCAAGCCCCTTGCCGCATCTCACTGAACTGTAAATTAAGCACTGGAATGTAGTCTGTGCTGAATGACTCTTGCCTGCCAGACTTGTAAAAACAAATAAAACAGACGAATTTTACCCGAAGGTTTTTTTTGCGGAAACGGAGGGTCTTCACTTGCCTTCAAAAATGAAGGCAAACAATGAATAAAAAAATCTATCATTTTAATGTTATCGATTAAATTCGTTTGTGATGGTAGCCTACTGTTCGTATTCAAATTTGAATTTCGGCTCCTTGATTGTGCAGATGAGTCCTATGGAACGTGTCGCTCCCCTGTGGCCAGTCCTGGCACTACTCCTTCTCAGCGTCGCCCCAGCGCACCCAAGCAAGTGCCCCAAATTTTGCATATGTGACAACATCCAGCTGACCGTAGCCTGCACCGGAAAAAACCTCACAGAGATTCCTCCCACGATCAATGAGGTTAGTGACGATGCGAGGCCAGCCGATTGCCATGATGTACCTGACACTGAATCACACACATAGCACAGTATATTTATCAGGTCTCCTCCGTCATCACCCATAACCTTTTATCACCTTCACTCATCAATCCATCCTGCACTCAATTACCATTTTTTCTTACTGCCACTCCTTCCCTTTTTTGCTCACCTCAATTATCCATCCATCCATCCCTCCATCCATTATCTATACCCGCTTATCCTGAGCAGGGTTGCAGGGGGTGCTGGAGCTTATCCCAGCGTGCATTGGGCGAGAGGCAGGAACACACCCTGGACAGGCCGCCAATCTATCGCAGGGCATCTCACTTATTTAATCTCATTTTTTACGCCCCCCCCCCCCCCCCCCCTTATTTCAGATTACAGTCAAGCTGGACCTGAAGGGAAATAACATCCAGGAGCTGCCGACGGGGGCCTTCCTCCACACCCCGTACCTGACGCACCTGTCCCTGCAGCGCTGCAACGTGCGCAGCGTGCGCGAGGGGGCCTTCCGGAGCCTGGGCCGCCTGGTCTTCCTCAACCTGGCCAACAACAACATCGAGATCCTCTACCAGGTGCTCCGCCCTGTTACAGACCCCAGGAGCGCACTTAAGCGGGATAAAAAAAGGAATAAACAACCAATAACAATGTTGTCATTGATAGTTTTTTTTTCATCTGTGTGAACTAGAACCATGGTGGTTCCTTTTGAATTATTTCATTGGGCTGCAGATTTTTCTTTGTACTGTCCTTGAGGTGAAAGTCTCGGTTTCACTATATTTCAGAAATAATGGCTAGAATAATGCTATGTTCCAGTCAACCCATCTGAACATAGAATGACATCAAAATTCCACAACATACGATCAAAAAGATTATCGGTGTTCTCAGTGTTTACTGTTTCTTCCAAGCTGCAGAGTGACTGCACAGAACAGCCTCTGACGGTGTAATAGCATGCAATAAATCTGGTGTAGGCTACTCCCATGCAAGAAATGCTGTTGTTGTGCAAAAGTGAAGTAAGAATAACATGAACAGGTGAGATTTTACATTAGTACGGTAGTTCCCAAACCTCTTCCCAGGTTCCTCCAGCTGGATCCAGTTGTATCAGGTGAGCTTGAGGTGGAAGACATCCAATATCTGGCTGAGAGGACTCAAGGAGAGGTTTGGGGAGCACTGTGTTCGTAGCCTGGCCAGTGTGCTGAAATGAACTGAGAGATGTAGAGAGTGGAGCTGATGGAGCTTTGGTTTGATGAAGAGAAACAAAGAATTCATCTAAATCCCAGTAGATTGCTGGGATGTAATATGTTCCTCTGCCAAACCACGCCATTTAATCAAAGCTTTTAAAATCATGTCCCTGCCCAAATTAGACCCTCTTCCCTTGTTTTTGCTTCCCTGTTTCGGTTTACTTTGGCACAGATTATCTTACTTGGTTTGGGGGGGGGGGGGGGGTTTCAAAAGCACCCTGGCAAACCCTGTCATAAGCTATGTCCTTCCACCCGTGTCTTGGTTTGACAGGAGTCTTTCGACGGACTCACTTCCCTGAAGCAGCTGCTCATCGATCACAACCGGGTGGAGGAGATCCAGCCGGGCGCCTTCTCCCAGCTGGGCTTCCTCAACCTGCTGTCCCTGACCCACAACCAGCTGGTCTACATCCCCAATATGGCCTTCCAGGGCCTCCAGAACATCAAGTGGCTGCGTCTGACCCACAACTCCCTCAACAACCTGGCAACCGAGGCCTTCGCCGGCCTCCTCACCCTGACCCGCCTCAGCATGGACCACAACGAGCTGCAGTTCTTCCCCACTGAGACCATGACCAGGTAGGACCTTAGAGCACATAATATGTAGAGACAGCGACGCCAATATAAACCTACGGGGACCACATTATAACCATGGAGGATATCCGGTAATGAGGATACGAACCCGAAAGCTGGCCCCTTGGGTTAGGACCCCATCACCGCGCACAGTCTCAACATGGCTGCAGTGGCACACTGTGTAAGTGTGGATGTGTATGGATGTAATAGGAATGTAATAAGGGATCTGTCACAACATAATCAAACAGGTTGAGTGGGTTACAGTTGAGGTATTGAACTAGCTGGTAACTGAGGTTTTGTACAAAGGTATCTGTCTTCAGACTGATATGTTAAACCGAGACCTTAATTCTCTCTGGTCATGAAAGGTGACTGTTACATGGAAAGGTGGAATGTTAATCCCAGAGTCCTGACCAAATTCCTAGCAACTAGCTCTCAACATCATCCCCCCTTGAAGCTGATTACAGTCCTTTACACAACCGACTACATTTCCGACCCACTTTCGACCTGGCAGATTGCCAGTTTTAAAGAGAACTGTGTTCTTGGTTGAGCTAGCTGGGCAAATAAAGTAGTCAAATAGTAAACTAGATTTTAAATCATCTTCACACACCTGTTCACTCATGTGCCTACTCTCTATGTCCATCATATGAAGAATCACACATACACTGTTCTAGAATAATGGAATAGAACAGCACCAGGCACACACATCAACAAAAGTGGTACAGAACACGTTGTCATTAGCAAGTATAGCTAGTTAGCGGTTCTGAAATTAACTAGTAACTAGTTTAACACTGATGAATGAAAAGCAGTTTGGCTGGAAAACAGCTAGTGAATAGGATCTAGTCCTGCATAATCATTTCTTCAGTAGCTTGCTCAGGACAACGACCGAGCTCTTCAATCAGCATCACAAGGACAATACAGCAATACCAGCGACACCAGCCGGCTGTTTATGGGATTTGTACCCAACTAAGAGGGTGTAACTTCTCTCTAAAGGACAGATCCTGATTTGTTTTATGATTATTCTTGTCTTTATTTAAATTCTTTGTGCCCTAACAATGCGCCAACAAGACCCCACACCCCTCCCCCCTCCCCCTCGCTAAATCTCCCTGAACCTCTCTCTGCAGGCTGCCCGAGCTCACCCGCCTGGATTTGGGCTACAACCCCATGACCTACCTGGGGGAGGAGACGGTGGTCATGGCCAAACTGACCCACCTCTTCCTGGACCACATGTCCCTGCAGGACTTCTCCCACATGGCGCTGGTCCAGGCGCCCCGCCTGGCCCACCTGGACCTGGGACACAACCAGCTGCGCGTGCTGCAGCCCCCGCTGGGGCCCGAGAAGCTGGCGCGCCTGGTCCTGTCGGGGAACCCGGTGTACTGCAGCTGCTTCCTGCGGCCCCTGCGGGAGTGGGCCCTCCGGGGGCGCGTGCGGCTGCTGGGGGCCTGCGCCGGGCCCCCCCACCTCTCAGGCGAGAGCCTGGCGTCCGTGCACCCCGCCAACCTGCGCTGCCAGAGCCAGGAGGCCATGCTGAGGGCCGAGCAGGAGGAGCACAGCAGGGCCACCCCGCCCCCCACCCCCAAACCCGCCAGCAGGGTCAAGTGTCCCGCCAACTGCGACTGCGAGGTGAGGGTGCAGTGGAGATCTGAAATAAGGAGAGGAAGAGATCGATAGGGGGACGGGGACAGAGGAGAGTGCTAGTCTGGCTACAATTCTCCCGTATTGAAATTCTCCTGTATATACTGAAAACTAACTGGAATAAATTACATTATCAAGATACTGCAGCACTTCACAATACAAGGGAAAAAAGATAATTCAACATATAATTTTAAGATTACACTGCTGTGAGTGTAAAAAAACATTTACTGTTATACATTTCCTAGTCCATATATTTTTATTTCATTTTTTGTGAGGGATTATCCCTCGTTTCCCCACTCACTGCTCTCCTTCACTTCACACACCACTCTTTTACTCTCCTCTCTCCCTCCTCCTCTCTCTCTCCTTTTCTGTCTCCCTCCTCTCTCCTCTTCACTCTCCTCTCTCTCCTCTCTCTCTCTCCTCTTCTCTCCTCTTTACTCTCCTCTCTCTCCTCTTCACTCTCTCCTCTCTCTCTCTCCTCCTCTCTCTCAGAGGGAGACCCACCACTCCTCCTGTGAGAACCGCGGCCACACCAAAATCCCGCGCGGCTTCTCCCCGGAAACCAGCCTGCTGGACCTGCGCGGCAACCACTTCCACTACATCCCCGGCAACAGTTTCCCCGGCGTCGCCAAGGTGGTGTCCCTGCACCTGCAGCGCTGCAAGATCCACGAGGTCGAGGGGAGCGCCTTCGACGGGATGAGGAGCCTGGTGTACCTGTACCTGTCGGAGAACGAGCTCTCCTCCCTCAGCCCCGACGCCTTCAAGGGCGTCCCGCAGCTCACCTACCTGCACCTGGAGAGGAACAAGTTCAGCCAGTTCCCCAAGGCGGCCTTCGGGCTGCTGCCCAACCTGCTGGCCCTGCACCTGGAGCACAACGCCATCGCCAGGCTGGAGCAGGGCGTCCTCCGGGGCGCCGAGAAGCTGCGGGGGCTGTACCTGACCGGCAACGGCATCCACGCCGCGGCGCCCAAGGCCTTCAGCCCCGCCCCCGACCTCGACACCCTCCACCTGGGCTCCAACCAGCTGAAGGAGGTCCCCACCGACGCCCTCGGCCAGGCGCCCAGCTTGGCCGAGCTCCGCCTCTCGGGAAATCCCATTCGCTGGGTGCCCGGCGAAGCCTTCTTGCCATTCGCCCACAGCCTCAAGCATTTGTATCTGGACGGCATGGGCCTGGAAAAGGTGAGTGGTGATGCTGATTTGCTTTGGTGATGCAGCTCCATCCTGTATCAGTGTAACTGGTTATTCCATCTGTACACATTCCCCTTCTTCTCTTCTTTTCCCTGAATCCCTTCCCTCCTCCCCCCCCCCTTCCCTCCTCCCCCCCCCCCCCTTTCCCCCCTTTCCCCCCTGCGCTGCCGTTTCCGCTCCAGATGTCCAAGGACTCCCTGGCAGGGCTGGGGTCCGGGCTGCGCAGTCTGCTCCTGGAGGGGAACCAGCTGGAAGAGGTGCCCGACCTCGGCCCCCTCACAGGCCTGGAGGTCATCAACCTGTCCGACAACCCCCTGCTGTGTGACTGTCCGCTGCTGCCGCTGCGCAAGTGAGTCAGTCAAGCACACACACACACTCACCCACATGCACACACTCATATACTCAAATACACACACTTAACCTTACACACATGCACACTCATATGCTCAAATACACACACTTAACCTTACACACATGCACACTCATATACTCAAACACACACTTAACCTTACACATGCACACACTCATATACTCAAATACACATGGGGCGACATAGCTCAGGAGGTAAGACCGATTGTCTGGCAGTTGGAGGGTTGCCGGTTCAAACCCCGCCCTGGGCATGTCGAAGTGTCCTTGAGCAAGACACCTAACCCCTAAATGCTCTGGCGAATGAGAGGCATCAATTGTAAAGCGCTTTGGATAAAAGCGCTATATAAATGCAGTCCATTTACCATTTACACACTTAACCTTACACACATATACTCAAATTTACACACACTCACACACACAATCATACACATTTACTCACTGAAATATGAGCACATTCATACACAACCCACATTCTTACGTGTGCACTAATGCAGACCTGCTCACTCACATCCACATTGGTACACAGGCAGCACAGCGCCCCCTGCTGATCTCTGACAAATGCATCGCTCTCTGTTTGCCAAGGTGGATAGACAAGGTGAACCTGAAGGTGAGGGCCTCATGTGGCCACCCGCCTGAACTGCGGGGTCGCATGGTCAAGGACGTCCACGTCTTCAAGAGCTGCCCAGGGGAGAGCCCCCCTCCCACACCGGCCCCTAAGGGCCCCAAGCCCCCAAAATCCACCAAGCCCAAACCTGCCCACCTTAATGCCCCCAAACTCAAGCCAGTCAAAGCGAAGGCCAAACCGCACAAGAGCCAGAGTCAGAAACCTGCAGCAGCCCCCAAAACAACTAGCAAGAAAGGCAAGCTGCCGTAATTCCACAGAATGACCACCAGGGGGGAGCATTTAGGTTTCTTCGCCATTTTATTACAGGGACAGTAAATGTAGCCACAAGAACTCTTTCATTCTCCTTCCGACCCACACACCTCCATACAGAAGACACGCAGAGACAATACACCATCAGCTCTTTTTAGTGGGTTTGTAGAAATATAGTTAGAACTAATACACGTGCTATTCTCCAATATCTAGTGTAACAGCAGTAATATGAACAGATGTAGCATTTTATCTACTTTTTGCCTTAAAATGATTTTAGGGTTAGCTAGCAGCAGTGAGGGCAACTTATTTGAGGTAATTTAAACAGTGCAGTAATGCTGGACAATTGGTAACCCCCCCCAAATCATCTTCAGCACTGATTCTATTCTAGTCCTCTGCACATTAACCTGCAGCTCAGACAGAAGTCAGATGTCACTGTTCATCAGGTGGAGGTTAAGCTTCAACACGCAGCAGAGCCACAGTGTACCTGTCCGCAGGTGTGTTCTTCTGGTTGCGTGATATCGGATGGGCACTTTCTCAATGTTCTCATCTACTTGTTAGGCGAAGAAGGATTTCATAATAAATCAGTACTCTTGCCCTCAGAAACTGGACAGATTCGAAAAATGCATTAACAGGCCAAAGATCTACATTTGTAAAAGAGGAAACCACTTAAAGATGTGAGAGTGAACAAATTCCTGTAGAATTACACATTCCAAAAGCAGTTGTGGAGTTTAGAAAACATTTGGAGCACACAGACTTCGCTCCCAGACAACGTTCCCGGAACCTACTTCAGACTGGGAAAAAGGGCTATCTGGGATGCTTTGAGAACCAAGTTTAAAAAATTACCCAAAATCTTGGGTAAACCATGTTGGTGAGAGACGGAGAGACAGAAAAACACCTAATTCAAGGTGAAGGATATTTGCTTCCTTCCATTATTAATTCTTACCGCAATACCAAAGATTCCCACCAGATGTCTCCAGTGAAACTGGGTGGATTTTATTAACAGGATGTGCTGCACTTCCAGCCAAATTACTTGCGTGGAGTAACTAATTCATAGCCCTGTGTGTTAAATGATATGTACAACAAAGACAAGAACAGTACTATTGATATAGAAAAATAACTAATAAAATTTGATACAACATGGTTACAGTGTTGGTATCCTTTACTTCCAACATACACAAGACCATGACAGCTCTGTCAGGGGTCTTGTGTCCCACATAACTTTTAATCCACCTCAAATCCGACAAAATATTTTCTATATTTTTACATCTCAGGCGCTAGTTAGCATTTCGATCAATTGTAATGTGTCCATCTTTATTAAATAGGAGCGCTACTAGTTAGGTTAAACAATGCATACGTATATAAACTATTAATTACACCAGGAAGTACTATACAATAACATGTGCATGTGGTTTAGGCTGTCCAACCTTTTTTGCAGAAGCCAGTGCTGCAATTCAACCAGTGGGAGTGAATAGCTGGCACCTGTAACTCAAACAGTGGAGGTGTACCAGAGTATACAGCCAACCTGCTATGTGAAAAAAATGAGTCTTTTCTGGCCCATGGCACAACTGAGGCAGACATCTGGCATGCTGGGCACAGCTGAGGCAGATGTTGGGGGTCAGTGAGAACGTGGACTGGTACCTGACGCAGGTGCAGTGTGGCCAGAAGCAGCACCAGCAGTAAAGTCTACTGGACTCTAGTTCAGTCAGTGAAGCCCACACGGCAGAGCACATGTGTTGCAGGACTGGGGCACTGGAGCCAGTGACTGCAGCTCTGTGGCAGCCTGATCAGAGCTGGTCTGCAGCACAGGGGAAAAGGCTGAGGGGGACGCGGAGAGGCGGGCTGAGGGGACGCGGAGAGCCGGGCTGAGGGGAGGCAGAGAGCCGGGCTGAGGGGAGGCAGAGAGCCGGGCTGAGGGGAGGCAGAGAGCCGGGCTGAGGGGAGGCAGAGAGCCGGGCTGAGGGGAGGCAGCGCCGGGCTGAGGGGAAGCAGAGAGCCGGGCTGAGGGGAGGCAGAGCCGGGCTGAGGGGAGGCAGCAGTTCTGCCCCGGGACGTCCCGCCTCCCGCCCTCACTCCACCTCCTGCTTCAGCTGCTCCAGCAGGGTCTGCAGGGCTTGCGGCCCTTTGACTGGCAGCTCAGCCTGAACGGGAGGCTCCGTGTCCAACTCCATCTCCTCCTCCTTCACCTTCACTGCGATGACTGCTGAATACGCACACACACACACGCATACACACACACACACACACACAAGCACACACACGCACGTGCACACACACACACAAACGCGCGCACACACACACACAAATGCATGCATACACGCACACACACACCCACACAAGCGAACATACACACGTCCGCACGCACGCACACACACACACACAGGTGTGAATACTTATTGAAGGATGTGGGAGAGAGAGAGAGAGAGAGAGAGGAGGGAGCTCACTCACTCTCTTCCTCTACAGGCTCAGTCTTGGGGACCAGCAGAGCGGGCGGGTCTGAGGGGCGGGGCCGAGGTGGGGGGAGGTTCTTAGAGATGAGGTTCGCCAGCTTCTTCTTCACCAGCTTCTTATCTGAAACGGAAAGGACAAAAGGAGGGAATGTGGAGTAAGAGACAGAGACGAGGTTTCAGAGGAAAGAAAGGAGCGACAAACGAGGAAAGGGAGGAAAATCACAGGAGATGCAAGTTTGGTGCAGAGGACGGTGATGGTGCAGGTGGAGGTGTGTGTACAGGAAGGTGATGGTGCATGTGTGCATTGAGGATGGTAAAGGTAGAGGTGTGTGTAGTAGAGGAAGGTGGTGGTGCAGGTGGAGGTGTGTGTAGCAGAGGAAGGTGGTGGGGCAGGTGGAGGTGTGTGTAGTAGAGGAAGGTGGTGGTGCAGGTGGAGGTGTGTGTAGCAGAGGAAGGTGGTGGTGAAGGTGGAGGTGTGTGTAGCAGAGGAAGGTGGTGGTGCAGGTGGAGGTGTGTGTAGTAGAGGAAGGTGGTGGTGCAGATGGAGGTGTGTAAGGTGGAAGATGGTGGTGCAGGTGGAGGTGTGTGTACAGGAAGGTGGTGCAGGTGGAGCTGGGTTTGGCACTTACTCTTTTTACCCAGGGGTTTGTGTTGCTTCTTGTGCCGTTCTCCACCTGAAGCAGGTTCTGCAGGAGTGAAACAGAGATGAGAGGCTTTACAGGGTGAAGAGAAGTGTGTGTCTCCACACACACACACACACACACACACACACACACAGGCACACACGCACGCATGAACACACACACACACACACACACAGGCACGCACACACACACATGCAGGCACTCACGCATGCACACATATGCAGGCACTCAAACACACGCACACATACACACACACACACACAAATTATATTCATATACATATAGTTTATAAGATTTAATCAGCATTAGGGCCTTAATTGCCGGGCTGCTTATAGCCTCCCTTTACCGTTGCTGATGGGGGGCTGCAGCTGGTAGCCGGTGAGCTCGCACCAGCCCACGGGGTAGATGTCTGGGGACTGGCAGTCCACCCACTGGTCGAACTCCGGCTCCCAGCCGTCAAAGTGCAGGAGCAGCAGGCGGTGCGCAGAGCGCCTCACGGTGGCCACGCAGATGAGGCGCGGCTCCATCAGGTCCACCGCCTCCAGCTTCATCCCCGGGGCGAAGCCGTGGCCCGGGCAGTCCTGGGGAGAGGGGCTTCCGGTGAAATTCGGCTACACTGCAGCCTCCGCGTGCAACAGGCGCTTTTCTGCCTCTTTCTCCTCAAGCGGAGAAGCTATCTTGAGCCAAGTATACGTGAGTAAGTGACTACAGTCAACACCTTGAGAAGTAGAATGAGTTGTCCTAGCGCTGGGCTAAAACAAAAACCTGCACCCACACCGGCCCTTCAGAAAAGACCGACACTGATTTAAGCGCGCGCGCACACACACACACACATATATACACACACGTACACACACACACACACACACACATATACACACCCGTACACACACACACACACGTACACACGTACACACGTACACACGTACACACACACACACACACACACACACACACACACACACACACACACACACGCGCACGCTAAAGAAACCTGAAAAGCGTCTCACCGTCTGAAAGAGTCGTGCCGGGGCAGCTACAGTCCCTGTTTCCTCCAGGTATTTGTCCCAAGTGAAGGTGACCTGGTCATACCCTGGTACAGAGAGAGAGGGGTTACGGTTTACACACTGCTGTTCTATGCTCAGAGTACAGGCAGGGAGGGAGGGAGGAGAAGGCAAGGAAACATGAGTGAGTGTGAGTGAGTGAGAGAGTGTGTGAGAGTGTCTGTGAGTGAGTCTCTAAGTAAGTGTGTGTGTGTGTGAGTAACAGCAGGAGACAGTATACATTTTGAGGACACAGCAGTTAAGAGACAGTGTGTGAGTGAGAGTGTGTGAGTGAGAGTGCGTGCGTACGGGGTGGGGGCAGTACCAGGGGGCAGTGTCAGGGGTATCTTGTTCTTATGGCAGTACCCCGTGGGCAGGATGGCATGGGAGGAGGCGTGGTAGCAGAACCAGTCAGAGCAGTCGCCAATCTCCACCCCGTCGATCCCCACCATCAGGTACCCGTCCAGCAGCACCTGGGATAGAGAGCTCAGCTAGTCGCACGCTAACGGAGCACGATAACTGCACTCCGCCAAACTGAGCTCGGCTAGTCCCATGCTAACGGAGCACGATAACTGCACTCTGCCAAACTGAGCTCAGCTAGCCACACGCTAACAGAGCACGATAACTGCTCTCTGCCAAACTGAGCTCAGCTAGTCATACGCTAAGGGAGCACGATAACTGCACTCTGCCAAACTGAGCTCAGCTAGCCACACGCTAACGGAGCACGATAACTGCACTCTGCCAAACTGAGCTCGGCTAGTCACAAGCTAACGGAGCACGATAACTGCACTCTGCCAAACTGAGCTCGGCTAGTCTCATGCTAACGGAGGACGATAACTGCACTCTGCCAAACTGAGCTCGGCTATTCACATGCTAATGGAGCACGATAACTGCACTCTGCCAAACTGAGCTCAGCTAGTCACATGCTAACGGAGCACGATAACTGCACTCTGCCAAACTGAGCACAGCTAGTCACACGCTAACGGAGCACGATAACTGCACTCTGCCAAACTGAGCTCAGCTAGCCACATGCTAACGGAGCACGATAACTGCACTCTGCCAAACTGAGCTCAGCTAGCCACACGCTAAAGGAGCACGATAACTGCACTCCGCCAAACTGAGCTCAGCTAGCCACACGCTAACGGAGCACGATAACGGCTCTCTGCCAAACGGGCTTCGAAACAGCCGGTAAGAGCACTTCGAACAGCCTGATTAAGGCTTAGTGGGGTTATGATGGTAAAGACAGAACACAGTAAAGTTGTTTAAGTTGCTCTGGATAAAAGCATCTTCTGAAGGGAACTAAAATAAAAGGTACAGTAGCTGTAGAGCAGTGCTGCGCAGGTACAGGTCAGTATGCTGTACTTGTATACGAGGAGTCAGGCAGAGTGGGAGCTACCTTGCGCACTGAAGCCACGCAGATGTTCCCCAGGTTGAGAGGGTCAATGGCCTCCAGCTTCATCCCCACCTCAAAGAACCCCCCCTCCATGTACACGGTCCGCACCTGTGACACACACAAGCACAAGGAAACGCATGCAAACACACACAAGCACACACACAAACCCACACGCGCACGCACGCACACACAGAAACGCACGCGCACGCGCGCACGCACGCACGCACGCAAGCACACAAACCCACACACGCACGCACAAAATGAAGAACATAATTAAGGTCCTGCAGACAGACAAAAGCAATTTCCTCATACTTCATAATCAAACAAGAAAACATGCACAATTATATCACCCCACCCCCTCATCTGGAAGGATGGAAGGGGAGATGGGGGTTAGAGAGGGGGAGGGGGAGAGAAAGATTGCGTTCTGACCTTCTTGAAGAGGTGCGGGACACTATCACAGTAAATCTTGCGGAAAGTTGGGTGGCTGCTCATGTCAACACGCTTGTCTGCGCCAGAAAAAAAAAGACAAGAACAAGGCATTAAATTCCCACATCCTCCTCACTCGCCTCTTCTCCACTGAACCCCACATTCCCCGTGGTCTGGTCCCGTGCTGGGCCACCCCCCCCTCCCTGCACCATACCATGGCTCTTGATGGCGTGCCCCACTTTGCGGGACCAGCCCATGGGGTGCAGCAGCGGGCTCCACATGTGGCACCAGAAGTCGGACAGCGCCTCCCCGTCGGGCTCCAGCCCCGCGTCCTCGTACAGCAGCCTCAGCCGGCCCCCGATCACCGTGTCAACCACCGCCGAGCGGGTCCGGCTCACCTGCGCCCGGTCCACCACCTCCACCCGCATGCCCTGCCTGAACAGGTACTTCATCCCGTCAGCCATCTGAGAGCGGGGGCAGGGCGAGAGAGGGGGGGACAGAGGGAGAGAGAGAGGGGGGGCAGAGGAGGGGAGAAGGAGGGGGGAGAGAGGGGGAAAGAAAGAGAAAGGGGGAGCGAGAGAGAGAGGGGGGAGGGGGAGAGTGGGGGAGAGGTAGAGAGAAAAAGAGAGGGGAGTGGGACAGAGGGGGTAAGAAAGAGGGGGGAGAGATAAGGACAGAGGGAGAGAAAGAGACAAAAAATAGACAGAAGGAGAGGGATGGTGGGAGGAGGAGAGGGAGAAAAGAAGAGAGATCAAGACAGAGAAAATGGAGTGAAGGGACTTGACGAGACCAGTGTGTCATTTAGCCGTGACTGAGAGCAGTGTCCCAGAAAAGGAGGAGGCTTTGTGAATCTTTTTAAAGGTCGTGAGCTGTGGCATTTTCAGCATCTAAAGGCCAGAGTACTCTGCATGTCAGTAAGAGAAGGAAAAAGCGACAGTGGCCATTCGTCAGCTCACAGAAACAAGACCAGGTTAAAACCTAGTATATGGCTGGACCGAACCGGCCGACGTCACAGACACGCGCGGTGTAACTTTATCACTCAGTCAGTCAGTCAGTCAGTCAGTCAGTCAGTCAGTCAGTCAGTCAGTCAGTCAGTCACAGACATTCGCGTTTGTAGGGCTGGCCCCGCTGTTGCGGTCCAGCCAGAAATGGAAAGATGGTGGACTGAGCATCTGAAGAACAGCCCAGAAACTGAGCCAGTTCAGCACCTTCATGTGGAAGTCCACAGGCAGGGTGCTGGCTCCCACCAGATGCTTCATCAGATAGCCCTTCCAGTTCTTAATGCGATGGTGGACCGCTGGAGAGAGAGAGGCAGAAGGGTTTTCAGTCACATAATACACCGTCATTGTCATTACACTGCTTTGAGATGGCACTACTGTAAATGACACCACACACACACACACACACACGTAGGCACGCACACACACACACACACAAACACAAACACACTCCATAATACTAAACAATGTATTTTCACCAAAATGCATTAATAATAAACTGTGTTGCAAGTTCACTTTGTGGAATTATTTTACACTGGCAGAGCCAAAAGCTACCTAAAATCACACAAAGTGTTGCAAAATGACACCAAGTTGTGCTGCAAAAGTGAGATTCTGAAAGTACCCCAGGAAAAAACTATACGCCACACTATCAAACTATCAGGGAGCGTGGGAGCCCCACTGGACTCACTAAGGGTGCTACAATACACCGCCATGCTGCATCCTGCTAGGGAATGGGTTCACGTGCAGCCTTCTGCAGCGCCGCCCTGGTGGCGGGGAGGACTCACACTTCGGGGGCACCAGCAGCTTGCTGTTGACGGCGCACCAGCCGATGGGGTGGATGTCCACAGTTCCCAGGTTGCACCAGAAGTCATGGCTGCCGTCTTTCTCAAAGCCCTCGTACCGCAAGAGCGCCTTGTACCCTGTAGAGGGAGGGAAGCGGGTACACACACTGCAAAATCACACAGACACTCTGGACACCCAACGCACACCTATGCCTAAAGTCACGGACATCCAAAAAGCTGAAAACATTTCTATTGTGAGAATGTCATTTTTATTATGTAGACGGCACACAATGAAATAACCAGTCAATAATCGAAATGCTTGCTGACTTCACAGAATTGTTGAACGCCTCAGCGTCTGGACAATTCCAGTTACATCACAAAACAAAAAGTGCTCTGACCATTTCATATAAATGGGCTTCTGACTGTACAAGAGACAGCTAAACTGGGTCATTTATGAACATTCTGGAACACATTTAGACGCTCTCACACAGCGGGACATATGCAGTTTATATGGTTTTATTTTGATTTTAATACAACACAAGGTAGCAGCTGGATATTTTATTGAAGCAATCCAGGTAAAGAAACTTACTCAAGCATACAAGGCCAATGCCCCAGCCAGGACTCAAACCTGCAACTCCTACGCTTACAAGCCTGGTGCCCTAACCCAGTAACTACCTAATAAATTACACCATCATTTCAGCTGCACAATGAACTTTACAGTGATCTGTTACAATCAACGGGTCCATCTCTTAATGAATACCAAGACGACCGTACCCCGTCGCATTTGGATTTAACCAGTTATCAGTACTTTATTTACTTGGAGACTGCTGTGCCCTGCTGACACGCTGACGGTCCACAGGCTGTGTGTGAGGGAGACAGTGAGCACGATGCTGGCTGAAGCTGAGAGGGATCTGGAGACTGTGGCCTGGGGAGGGGCGGTGCTGCGGTGACCCCGCCCCCGGCACCGCCCCGCCCCGCCCCGCCCATCGCAGGCTCACCTGCGAGCTGGATGATGGAGGCGATCCAGTACACCTTGCTGGGCAGCACCGCGTCGTTGTTCAGCACCTCCACCTTCAGCCCCACGCAGATCTCCTCCCACTGATCGTGCAGGGGCACCTGGGAGAGACCGGAGAGGGGTGTCTGTGCGGCCCAGGCAAGGGTCATACCTCAAACAGCCAATCAGCATGCAAGAGAAACAGAGGTCGCCCCTCAAACAGCCAATCAGCATGTGAGAGCAACAAAGGTCATCCCTCAAACAGCCAATCAGCATACAGGAACAAGCAATTCATGTAAACAGTGTTTTCAGTGATGACCCTAAGATGTCTATCCATGCTTGTTGTGCCCCAACCCCAAATAGTAAATTATTCATGACAACCATTGCTATTAGGCAGAAGTGAGTCATTTTATAGCAAGTTTATTTGCTGGCTAATGTACTTAGCTAGTGCTAGCTGGTTACCCAACTGTATGTGTGACAGTAGCAAGTTCGCAGCAAGCAGTAAATAAACTGGTACTTATGGTCACACATTTTGGCAGGAGAGAAGGCTCACAAATGTCAGACAGTAAATGTAGTTCACTACATTTTCTCTGGTAGTTCCGACTTTAGGATTAGTCAAGGATGAGAACTGATCTGACTGATTAAATGCTTTAAATTAATATTAATTCCCTGTAATATGGATATTGGTTTTATAACACAATGTGGCATTAGGAGGTTAAATCATCCCTCACGAGACATTTAAAGTGTGCAATTAAAAACACCCAACAGCTCTTTACACTTCAGGAACTGTAATCAACAGTATTCCAGAGTGATGTTAGCAATATTAGCTGAGCAATTAAATTATTTTCGAGGACCTTTAAAATTCTAATTCAAAAATTTCACTTAAATATGCTTTGTATATATAAATAAATATATTCTGTGTTTTCTGTGATTGTTTACATGCACTATTTCACATGCTGCTTGTATTTTGAACCCATGCCAACAGAAAGCTGGTGCGACCCTATGGATGAAATGAAGGAAGTGGAGACTCACGTGTCTGAAACAGGAGACAGGGGCTGCATGGAGGCCATTGTCCTTCAGGTAACTGCCCCAGTCGAAGCCCACCGCCACTGCGTGGGGAAGCACACAGGCAGCAGCTGTGATCCACCGGGTTCACACAGTGCCGTGCAGTGCGTCATGCAGCGTGGACGGCTGGACACAGCTACAAGTGCGTCGGAGCACATCTGCGGCTAATCGCTAACATCGAACACCATGCATGCCATAGAGCTAAAAGCATCACTGCAACTGCAGGTCTACTTCAATCAGTACGTAGTAATGCCTGTGTGTATGTGTGTCTGCCTTCAAGCGTGTGTGAGTAAGAGTCAGTGAGTTTGTGTGTGTGTGTGTGTGTGTGTGAGAGAGAGAGAGAGAATCAGTCAGCTAAGGAATGTGTGTGTTTGCCACCAGGCAACTTCTGAGTGTGTGCATCAGTCAATGTCTGTGAGTGTGAGTGTGTGAGTGTGTGTGTGTGTGTGTGAGCACGTGTAAGCCTATGTGATTTAACAGTTTCTGATCTCACCGTCCTGTCCAGGGATGGTGCCATCCAGCAGCTGGCCGACGCCCTGGGAATGCAGGAAGGCGCCCAGCTTGGAGGACCAGGCGGCTTTGTGCAGGACCTTGGCCTTCTTAGTGGGAGGCTTACCCTGGACACACAGCACACAGTCACCCGTCTCCTCCAGCGCCTCACAGGTCTGCACCGGCCGCCTCGCCCCACCCGTTCACAGTGAAAACGCACGTACACGCGGAACCCCAGCAGGCAGCCAATCAGCACCAGCGATGCTGCGAACCCATTCATTTTGACTGTCACATTCGTCAACCTGGAAGCTGCCGTCACTGCGGTCCATTATCTGTGCTGGACTGGCCGGTGGCTGGGCGGTGGCTGGGCGGGCTTACCGTTCCACACGGCCGGCAGTCCAGGGCATCCCTGCCAGCCTCCCCCAAAACTACCTGCCCTGCCTGTCCCACACTGAGCCTGCAACAGAGCATCTGAGAGAGCAGAGGAAATGGGGAGGGGGAGGGGGGGGCTGTTCTACACCTCACACATTGAGGGGCAGTAGTCAAACAGGCCACAGCCAAAATTCCAGGGGTTTAATTTCCATTACTGAAGGGGCTTCAGTAGCTTCATTCACTAAGTATTTTGTCCAGATCACTGCAAGATCCGGTTGTTGATTTAACAATAAGTATTTTTTCCAGCTGTGAAAAGAGGCTGTTGTAGAAAAGTGTAGGCCTTCTATCTCACAAAACACATGGAACTACATTTTTCACACTGTACTGAACTGTTCTATAACCTTAGTATCCGAAGCTGTGTTAACCTGACAGTACCCACAATAGCCTGCCTCTCAGGCCTGTTTACATACTCAAGGCAAGGAACACGTGCAATGATGCAAAAAGCAACCCCAAAATTTTCCCCAAATTTTTAAGTCAAGGCAAATGGGTGGCGCAATTCCTTCCTTTGGAGGCGCAAAATGTAAATACTGTTCAACAAACAACTACAAACGAAGAAGAAACCTTTTCCGATGTAAACTGCTTTGAACAATGGCTGCCACCTAATGGATGAGCAGTATATAACCTCAGACATGGCTAACTTAAGCCGGCAAACACGCATATGGTATGTCAGCAAAGAGCTTGCACACGTCCCAAATCTGCATAGAGCATGAACCAGACCTGGGGGCACTGTGCTGATGCTCACTGCTGCCCCCTACTGGGCCCTCACCTGCAGCCGGGCCAGGATGGAGGCCTTTTTGGAGTTTGAGGAGTAGGAGCGTGAGCAGGAGACGCTGCAGAAGCGCTTGGTCTTGGAGAAGAAGGTGTCTTTGGTGCCCACTATGCCACACATCTCACACACAGCTACAGGAGGCAGGGGAGGAGAACAGGGAGGGAAAGGGACAGAGGGTAGGAGGGAGAAATAGAGGGAGAAAGAAAGAGGCGAGAAGAGGGAGAAAGATAAAACAAGAAAGAGTGTTGATGAATCACTGTCATAGATGACTACATTCTATCATGTACCTACAAGCAGGATTCCAAATGAGTCATTTACCCCAGTGCCCCCCCTCAGGGTTTTCCACACTTTACTGCCACCCCCCACCCACCACCACCTTCTAAAAGCCCCGCCCACTCTTACCAGGCTCATCATCCTTTGGAGAGGAGGCTTTGGATGGGGAGGAAGGGCCCTTTGAGGGACTTATTACTATCTCTTCTTTATGATTATCTGCACCCTCTTCATTGTCCTCCTCCTCCTCTTCCTCTTCTTCCTCCACCTCATCATTATCATCATCATCATCATCTTCCTCCTCTTGCTCCAGACCAGTTGTGTTCCCCTGCAAGGGGCCAGCTGTACCTGCAGGTTCGTCCTCCTGGAGAAGGTGAGCAGAGCTTAGAAAGTGCAGCCTGCACAGATCATGCAGCAAATGCAGGTACAGTGCCGTGAAAAAGTATTTGCCGCCTTCTTGATTTCCTCTATTACTGCATATTTGTCACACTGAATGATTTCAGGTCTGTAACAGACTAAATGTAATATTAGACAGAGGGAACCTGAGTAAACACAAAACACAAATGAGTTCATTTATGACTGGTTGCACCACCTTTAGCAGCAAAAACCAAACAAACTTTCTACAATTTGATATTAGTCTTTCACATTGCTGTGGGGGAATTCTATGCCACCCTTCTTTGCAGAACTGCTTAAATTCAGATAAATTCATAGGTTTTCAACCAAGAAAAAAGTCATGTTATAATGCCTACGTTATTAAATCAACACCGACATCTGAGATGTGTCTTTTTTGTGATAGCAGCTCTTTAAAGGGGGGCAGTGACATTGCTTACCATCGTACGATCCTTCTGTTCCACAGTCACGCTGCGCCTCTTTGCTTTCGGGGTACAAGCGCTGCAGTCTCTGCCGTCACCCTCACAGCTGGAACAGGGGGGGAGGATGAACACCGTTGGGACAGCACCCTCCTTTAATTTCAAGGAGGATTTCGGGAGGGAGCCCTTCACCGCTGCTGATGGTTTGGGCTCAAAGCAGTCCTTGCCAAAATGGTCACTGCACAGGTGTGAGGTGGACTTTGCCGTCCAGTTGGTCCGAGTCCTTTGGACCTGCTTCTCCCATATGCGGTACTCAACAGGGTCTTTGGGGAATTTGAAGAGGGTCACGTTGTCCTCGTGTGTCTTTACACAGCCATATGCTACACATCGATTTGGCATTTTCTGTCCTTCCTTATTGGATAACTTACACAATGAGGAGATTTATGAAATGCCTAAACAGCTTCTTTCTGCTTTTGATGACATCATGGGAAATGAGGCCTGTAAACCAAAGAGCAAAGTTGAAATGCAGGTTTTTAAAAACTGATAAGAACCATTTAATTAATAAAAAAATAACCAAACCAAATCCAACAGTTGGATGCAACGTTATAGAACAAAGTGGATACATGTCATTTCATTTATTTTAGAAGTCAGAATCACTGTGATTTCACCGCCTGTTTAAGCAACAAATGTATTCATCCATCATTGTATTATGGCAAATATATGTTATAAAAATGACTACTCAATACAAGTCAATTTAAAGTATTACAGAAGAATAAATTGTTTGTTTTAACAAACATATCGGTGCAATGGAGTCCACACTTGCTCAGAAAGTCGAAATTTGTTCTGTCTTTTGGATTTCCTTTCAGGATACTGATTTTGGTGTGGTTGGGTAAAAAGGTTCTGTCTAGTGGTATTTTCTTATAATACAAACTATTGTTTGTTCAGTTGACATTTAATTTATTGATTATAACCTGGTCTCGTGTGTCTTATTGATTATGTCATTTTTGTGAACACTGATGTTCTCCACTTCTGTAAGTCACTCAGAATGTCTGCTAGGAGTTGAAATGTAACATCATTCTGAAAAGGAATGCAAACCACACCAGTGTATTTAAGGACAATTCTGAATTTGACACATTGCATGTAGAACCTGGCAGATTAAGCTTACAGGAAATACATTACATTACATTTATTTGGCAGACGCTTTTATCCAAAGCGACGTACAAAAAGTGCATTTCATGGTCATAGACAACTGCTAAACACAGGTTCAGTAAGGTACAATACTTATTTTGTACAGCTATTTCTAGCCAAGAACACAGTTTAGTTCACACAGTGAACGCTATTCAGACCTAACCTCTGCAAAGCCAACTAGGCAGAAGAATAAGCTACAGTATTAGGACAAATACAAATTACCAAGAAGTGCTGGGATGGAGCAACATGTAACAAGTGGCGGGGGGGGGGGGGGGGGGGGGGGGGGGAGATTTAGAGTGAAATATACAGCGTGGTGGTGGTTAGTCTAGGTAGTCTGAAGAGATGAGTCTTCAGGCCACAGCGGAAGAAGGGTAGTGAGGGGGAGGTTCGGAGAGGGAGTTCGTTCCACCACTGGGGAGCTAGGGTGGAGAAGCTCTGTGATCCCTTCGGGCGGGTGGGAGGGGTTACAAGGCGGTTACAAATACCAGAGTTTGTTTGTCATATAGAGTAATGGTCCTTTATTAAGAAAGAAAAGGGGCAGCTAAAGGGGACTAACTGTATCCTTGACAAGCAGAGAGTGTTTTCTGTAGGTTAAATGGCTTAATGCAAGAAAGAAAAACCCTGCTGACATTCAATCCATAAAAATTGGTTTGCCTGTGTACGGAAGACACGCTGATAAATTCCAGACTTGGTAGCCCAACGATCTCCTCCAGTTCACCCATGAAACGTGGCTGTCTAGGAATCATGTCACACATCTGAATGACCTCCACAAATTTCTCCTCCAGTCTAACGCATTACCTCCTTTACACGGGCTAAAACGACTTCCGTTTTAAAGAGAGGCGATCAACTTACGTGTAACGTTAAAATTCTACCTCATTATTTATACAAGAATAAACTGTCGGACACACTTTGAATTGGCATAAACGAGTTCCCCACATCACACGAGAAGCATACGTGTACAATTGTCACTTTAGACGCAACGTTACAAATAAATATAATAATGCTCCAGTTCACCCTGTATTAAAAAGCCAACCGTTCAAAACAAGACAACGATAGGCCACCTGAATGAAGATGACACTGAAAAGCCAAGTAGCCTACAGTGCACCTACTAGTTAAATTGTACTCCAGAAATATTCCCTGTCATTATAGGTAATGGATTTAGGCAAGATGATTTGTTTTAAAAAGCTGACGAGTTCCTTCGAAAGCTTATCTCTGCATATGACCCACTTGGAATCATATGTTTTGTTTTACCGCGTACTAGCCAACATTAGCTAGGTAGTGGTTTAGCCTCGATGTCTACCTTTTTCTCTTGATTTTCACACATAGAGCTTACAAGCAAATACGCTGTATCTTTGAAAATGTGCAATTAACGCAATTATCAATGCACCTAGCTAAAACACACGCTGAAGGACATTAAACCCCATTTAAAAAAAAGAAACTGCTTACCTTATAAACTCATCCACTCCATGATGAGACATGCTGATCTATTCGACTATCCTATTGGCTAGGTGAAATTTTCAATCTTCCAATCAGAAAAATGTTTATGCTTTCTGGTGGTTGTAGTTTCTTGCTACTTGTGTACTGCAATCCTCAATATTTGCTTTTGTTCTTTTTAAAATTTAGTAGGCCTACATAGCTTGAACAATCCATTTGAAGTCTTTGGATGATTTAGTCCTATTAACAAAACTTTTTTATTGATCGTATATTTTCTCAATGATTTCTGGCCGTGTTGGCTTAGTGAAACGTATGGTTCTATGGTGTAATGGTTAGCACTCTGGACTCTGAATCCAGCGATCCGAGTTCAAATCTCGGTAGAACCTGATTTTTTCCACAAAACTGTTGGCTACGTGAAGTTAAACAATACGTCAAATGACGTAACTCTGCCTGCGAGCGGACTTCGGGAACATCAAGACGCGTTGTAGATATTTCTGCTGTCTGCACTTTAGCGAATTTTTACATAGCAGGTAATGATTTCTAATATCATAGTCTTTATAACTATTATTACCAGAGTTGTAGAAACCAAACAGTAGCCTATGTCTTCAAAGCAAAGAAGAAAATCACCATCAATGATTTAAAATGAAAGCATGTTAGACCAAAAACACTGAAAATGGTAGCAGAAATAAATGAAGCATGTTTTTTGGACATAAGCCACAAAATTAACAATTTTCATCAATATTATTATTATTTTTAAAATAAAAATAGCAGGGATAGAATTTGTGTATTGTTTTGACTGCGCTCTCTTTCATTTTAATAGTTAATAAATATTATTCCAATTTAGGTTATTTACATAAATGCTACAATTGGTTGATACAAATGAATGGGTTACAACATCTTTCTGAAATAAAGTTTGGATGCTGCGATTACTATTTTGAAATTGTGAATATAAGTATATGCAGCTATGACCGATAGTTTCTCTGGATCCAGAGAAACTATCGGAGGCTGGGTTTGAACTATACCCCAGAAGTGCATCACAACCCCAGAGGAAGTAACAACTATAGCAATTTTCTTCTGGTTTACAGGGACATTAAATTTAGATAAGAATTCAGAATAAGTCGGCTGGCAACCCTGGGCGTTAAAAAGCCGACACGCCACAGGATTATGTTGCTGGAAGACCATTTTTCATAAAACAATGATTTGTTTTTTTTATGAAATGTCCCTATTATTCCATATGAAATACTTTTAGGGGGAGAAAACTGAGAAAAGATAAAATTGGTGTACAATTCCAAAAAGAGGTTGGGTTTTTTAAAGATTAGCCCAATCCAGTTTACTTTAAAAGTATTATTGACAGTAGTAAAATAAAATAAAAAGTTGAGACCAGTATTTTGAATACGTGTTCATAATCACAGGCTTCTTTATGTAATGTGCCATAAGTCTCCATACGTATAAATTTAAAAAGAAATTAATAAACCTTCTTACTGATGTGTTTGTTTACTGTTAGGTATAGTGCTGCACACGTTCGTCTTGAGATACCTTCTACATTTGTAATAAGTACCGCACTCTTCAAAAATAAATCTCTCTGTAGCCACTGTTCAGCGTTTTTTTTGAGAACGCACCAGCTTACTACAACATTTGTGCGTTTATCGACGTCACCGACGGCATGACACGCTGAGTAACGACCGGTAACGACGCGCAGACGCACACACACTCAGCTGAACGTACAAGATGGCGGCGGCAATGGATGTGGACACTCCGGGTGGCACCAATAGCGGAGCAAGCAAAAAACGCTTCGAAGTTAAGAAGGTGATTTTTGAGTGAAAAATGACAACTTGCTCTTTTCATAAAGTGTGATATCTAACAACTGAACACGAGTTTCATATACGTAATGGTGGTCCATGAGAATATCTGAATATAAGTGCTAGCTAGCTAACAAGACTATAGATATGGACTTGTCTGGCTAGCCAACATCAATGAGCTAATAACTATTAATCGAATGTACCGTTATTTTATTCTATGAACTTTCTAGGGAGCTGACTGTTCGCCAGCAGAAAGGGGTGTGAATTGATTAATTTTTTTTCCATAAGTACAGTTAGTCAAACTGTCAAATGGAAACGTTGCTTTAAATGACAAAGCGGTTTCCTGCTGCTCTAATTCCGGGTAAGCTAAGTTCGGGGAGTTCGAATCCACTGATCACATAAGTGAGTGGTTCAACACGATGTAGTAGCAGCTAGAGCTATCTACGGCTCTGGTAGCAGCTAGTCGTATGTGACATTCTAGTTAGTTTGGTTGTAGGTCATGGGAGTAGAGGTTCTTAGAACCGGTTCTGCCCCCCTTTGTTAGTCAGCCAGTCTCAACAGACAAGGGTGTCGACATCCTGTAAGTTTTAGTTGCTAGGAGTCTGAAATAAAACATTTAAACCTAACTTGTTAATAGGCAGTGTAGTATAGTAACATTTAAACCTAACTTGGTAATAAGCAATGTTGTATAGTAACATTTAAACCTAACTTGGTAATAGGCAGTGTAGTATAATGGCTAAGGAGTTATAACCTAAAGGTCACAGGTTCAATTCCCCGGTAGGACACTGCTGTTGTACCACTTGAGCAAGGTACCTAAGCTGCATTGCTCCAGTATATATCCAGCTGTATAATTGGATACAATGTAAGTCGCTTTGGATAAGAGTGTCTGCTAAATGCCTGTAAACTAAATTGAACTAATGTAAATAAGCAACTGATGTAGTTATTGCACATAATAATAATTATTGTCTGATAAAGGTAGTTGTTGTCAGGAATTTGTGCAGGTCAGTTAGTCTTAAAGGTGAACAATAAGTGTTGGATGGGTCAGTGAGTAACAGTTGTGTCTGTCACCAGTGGAATGCTGTGGCACTTTGGGCCTGGGACATTGTGGTGGACAACTGTGCCATTTGCAGGAACCACATCATGGACCTTTGTGAGTATGATTGGCCTGTAATAACGGTCAGTTGCGTGCATCAGAGTTCATTATTTGTGCGGTTCGTGAGCCGTACTGAACTGGTTGCGTTTGTTTTCCTCCGTTCCTCTAGGCATTGAGTGTCAAGCCAACCAGGCCTCGGCTACCTCAGAGGAGTGCACTGTAGCGTGGGGGGTTTGTAACGTGAGTGTTCAGGACCGCTGTTTCCTCCGTCACTGGTCCCTCTGTCACTGGTCCCATTCTCAGCACAGCAAAAGGCATCTTTAGCCAGCTTAGCCCCTGGGTTGGGCTCCTCCCATGTGATGTAAACGGGGACCACAAACATCCTGGCCAGCTTTATTGCTGCCTTGTATTATGCTGTGCTGGCATTAAATAAAACATTTGTTGACCCAATGCTCATGTGGGTACCTGCTGGTTTTCTGACTTGTTAACTAATATGCAGTAATGGTATTACAAAAGGAGAAAGTATAGAGGTATTACAAGTCATTTATTTCATTGTTTCTCTGCTTTAGAGCAGCGTTTCCCAACCGGTGTGCCGTGGCACTCTGGTGTGCCGTTAGGTGAGGTCAGGTGTGCCGCGTGATTTTTAATGTTCAAATGAATTAAAAAATCTTAAATGAACAAATCCCATTCACAAAAGCCGAACTAAACGTCATTGAAATGCATATTGCTTTATTAAAACCCCAAAAGAACATTTAGGCCTACTGTTGGCACATCACGTCAACGTCAGTACATCGTGCCATGAGATTCTGTAAATTTGGAAAGTGTGCCACGGAAGGAAAAAGGTTGGGAAATGCTGCTTTAGAGTTCCAGTGTATATTGTCTACACGGTTTCTGTATGCAGTAAGTTAAACCTAACTAATTTTGTTCGCTACCATTCAAGACTTGAAAGGAAATTAAGTATATCCTCATAAAGGGGGTGGAAGTGTATGTCTAATTTGTGTTCTTCCTGCAGGTTTGAATGTTCATAAACTGGTTGTAATTGACTGTAGTTCACGGTTTTCATACTGACCTTCCTCTCCCTCTCAACTCAGCATGCTTTCCACTTTCACTGCATTTCCCGTTGGCTGAAGACCAGGCAGGTGTGTCCTCTGGACAACAGGGAGTGGGAGTTCCAAAAGTGAGTATTTGTGACATCACTTCCTGTGTGTTATTAGGCTACATTAACTGGGGGTATGTCGATACTCTACACATGGCAAGCTAGTTGTGTGGGGAAAAGGCAAGCTAGTTGTGTGGGAAAAATAAATGGATTGATTGATTATAAACAAAAGCAAAGCCGAAATGCTTATGTCTGGCTTTGAGGGTTTGTAATGTCTCACATAATTTGGACCATTTATAATAAACACCCAAATCAAAGATCAAAGAGACGTCATATAGCCTACATCAATCACTCAACAGCAACAAAGTTTGCTGTCAGAAACAAGTTTTTTATAAAAGTTTTTTATGTCAAAATTTACATAGCAAGGAAAAGAATGAAAAGTTACAAAAACCCTGGCCAGTAGTGGCTGGGCAGAGCAGGTCCACCAGTCCCTCAGCTCTTCCAGGTGTGGCGCATTGTGCTAATTGAGCCTACTTGTGCCACACAGGGGGGGGGGGGGGAAGTAAAATGAGAGAGAGCGCGTAATGGTGCATGTGTATTACACGCGCAGTGCTCATGGCGAAGACAATGAATTTCATTCTCTCATACCCTGCCAGTTGTGTGGTATTGAGTTGCGCTGGGTTTTTGGTATTATGTGTGGCAAAGTGAAAGATCACAGCAAAGTCAGCCTCCCACTGCTGTTGTAATGGTGGATTTTGTGGATTATACCCAAGGCCTACCGAGCACAGCACCATTTAATATCAGTTTAGAGTTGTTATGGAAGTAGCACTTCATATTGTCTTTCAAGTGTTTGTGAGGAAGTAGATGACCCTCATTCATTTTTTCCAAATGTTCCTGAAGTCTGGCAAATATACATTTACAGTTTGACGAAGGAAGTTTGCCGTGGTCCTTGGCTGTAATATTTATTTTAATAAGCAGTCCTCACTCTTGAGTGCTTATGAAATTAAGATGGAGGGAGGAATATATTTGAACTTGTATTGAAGGAAATGTGTTTCTAACTGTGCATGTGCTAAAACTCTTTCCTTTTTGTGCAGATATGGACACTAGTGATGGAACCAAGGAGCTTTTTCCTTTGCTTCTTTGCTGCAAGCCAGAGGACTGTCATTATTACACTGCAAAACTAGCACACGCGCTGTTATCAAGGGACTTGTACCCTCTGTTAAAGACATTTTCTTTTGTTGCAATTCCTCATTTTGTTCTGAATTGCATGAAAACTTAATTTTTAAATGTAAACATTTTCAATATGATAGTATGCTGTAAATAAACAACATAAAATTAAATGATTCCATGACAGTTGTTGTACAGGAACTCCATATGTTGCAGTTGAAATGGCACCTTGACACCGGTGCTGCTCGTTGAATGCTGTAGTACTACAGTACTGCTTAGTTCCTTGCTTCTGTGTTGTACGTTGGGCCTGCCTCATTCAATCCGCCAGACCTGGGCTGTGCAGAACTTTTGCATCTTTTGAATAAGAAGTTCATTCGCTGCTGCCTACAGACATTCATTTCTGTTTCTAAGTAATTATAGATTGCGATTCAAACTATGAGCTCTTAATTTTTCCAAAATTTTCTTTTTATACCTGTTGCTTTGTTCTTCAACTCTGAGATTCTCATTTAGTTTGTGGGCTGGTCTCTTCACTGCAGCTTCTTCCGTTAATTTGCGAAACTGTGGACACATGGCCATTAAAATGAACAATTTGGTGGATAATTAATAATTCAAAAAAAGCAAATGACAACAAGCCAAACCTGCATTGTTAATAAGTTTGAGGAAATAATTATGAAATAACTTAAATACACTTAAACTGTATTTTTTGGAATATTCTGCTTCATTTTGGTTTTTGAATTTTGGTCTTGGCACATCCTTGAATTGCTTTGGGACAAGCATGGTGTGGTTTTGTATTCTCTTTCATTCGTTTCATTTGTGTGAGTGCAAACCTATCCATGTCAGTAACATTTGTAATTCTTTTAAGGTAGCTGAACCTCGTTTTTCGATTAGACGTGAATATATGTTGTAACTTAATAAAAATCTTAATCTGGTTTTGAGTAGTACATTTTGATAAAAGTTGATCCAACAGTTTGCTCTGCCGATAGATGATTTTGTTGATTTGATTAATAATTGTTATCTTTGATAATAATTACAAATGAAATCAAATAAATATACTTTACATGATAGATAAGTGAGGTATTTTAACTTGATGCGCTTGTGTTCGGTATTCAGAGTGCCAGACATTAAATGAGGGTGTTATTGGTTTAAACTGTTGGGTTCGGAAAATTAAACATATTTTACATAAGCCTCACTTCTCCCACACCTCTAAACATGAAAAGCGCCAAAATAAGAAAAACGAACAACTTGTTTAATGTCAGTTGCAGTTGTGGTTGGAACAAAAACTAGCACACACAGGTCCCAGAGTTTGAGAACTGCTCTAGTTGAGGAGTGCACAACAAGAGTCAATCCATTTCAGTATACTGTGCCAATTTCTGCCCTTAATTATTTAATTAGCTTAATTGTGTCTTGAGCTGACATGTAGAAGCATCAGCTACAGCCACAGACTGCAAGTGTGTCCTAAAGATCTTACTGTGCTGAAGTGCAGGAGTGAACCAGCGTAGTTTATTGAGCTGTCAAAAAACTAAAGCGAAGGTAATTGGTTGGAACAAAAGCCAACACACAATCCAGTCCTCCCGAACCAAAGTTTTGCACCCATGCTCTACTTGATTGTGGGTCTGCAGTCTCAACTATGCATGTTGTAACAGCCTTCAATCTTCTAGGAAGGCTTTCCAGTAGATTTTGGAACATCGCTGCAGGGATTCGCTTCCATTCAGCCACAAGAGCATTAGTAAGGTTGGGCACTGATGTATGGGGGGCCTAAAGCCTGGCTTCCAGTCGGCGTTCCGATTCATCCCAAAGGTGTTCGATGGGGTAGAGGTCAGGGCTCTGTGCAGGTCAGTCAAGTTCTTCCACACCAAACTCAGCAAACCATTTCTTTATGGACCTTGCTTTATGCACAGGGGCATTGTCATGGTGAAAAAGGAAAGGGCCTTCCCCAAACGGTTGCCACAAATTTGGGAGTGCACAATTCTCTAGAATGTCATTGTATGCTGTACCATTAAGATTTCCCTTCATTGGAACTAAGGGGCCTAGCCCAAAACATGAAAAACTGCCATAGATCATTATTCCTCCTCTACCAACCTTTACAGTTAGCACTATTTGGGCCAGTACAGTTGACAATATGCATTTCGCCAAACCCAGATTTGTCCGTCAGACTGCCAGGTAACGAAGTGTGATTCATCACTTCAGAGAATGAGTTTCCACTGCCACAGAGTCCAATGCTGTTGTGCTTTACACCACTCCAGCCGACAATTGGCATTGCGCATGGTGATCTTAGGCTTGTGTATGGCTGCTTGGCCATGGAAACCCATTTCATGAAGCTCTTGATGAACAGTTCTTGTGCTGGCATTGTTTCCAGTGGTTGTTTGGAACTCTGTAATGAGTGTTGCATTTGAGGACAGACGGTTTTTATGGGCTACAGGCTTCAGCACTTGGCGGTCTTGTTCTGAGAACTTGTGTGGCCTACTGCTTCGTGGCTGAGTTGCTGTTACTTCTATACATTTCTCCTTCACAATAACAGCACTTTCTGTTGAGTGGGGCAGCTCTAGCAGAGCAGAAATTTGACAGACTGGCTTGTTGGAAAGGTGGCATCCTATGGACTTAAATGGGAGGGGGGTGTTCTTATAACAGCCCTTAGGCTAACTTTTAAATGAGTAATTGAATGCCACTTTATACACGATTCTTGTTTTTATTGTGCATTTATGTATTTTTGCACGGCTAACATTTGAACTACTTTGTCCATCACGATTATGCTGCCAGATTAATAAATAGCTTGGTGAACAATGCTGCCATGACAGTGCATATTCAGCTGAAAATAATATGTTCAGTAGAATATTAATTATATATATTTTATACCAATCTGTCTGAAAGATATGTTCAGTGGGGATACGGAATGCATATTTAATATCAAGCCATTAATTTGGCTGCTGATGGAAGGAAGGAGACAAAAATCGTTTATATTTAAGTTCCCATGTGAAGTGAGATGATTCATCAGTTAGTAACCACCACTATGGATACCAGTACTATAAAATGTTAATCTAAGCAAACCAGGAACAATGTTTGTTCCTTTTAAACTGGTAGAGGAAAGGAAAACGTAGGACTGGCCAGGGTTATTTACAAGGCTTTTATGCCAAATGGCTGGTGGCTTCGAGCTATGGTCAAAAGTAGGGATGAGAGAGTGAGATTTCATTAATTCCATAATGGGTGGCGCTACAATGACATGTCAGTCTTTAACCTATAAGAACCAAATAAAAACATCCGGCTCTCTTCTGCAATGCACAATGATTGGATTCACATCTATGAAAGTACAATAAAGCCATTCATTTGTGTAAGTGTGCCCAAAATTGTTTTGGGGACTAAGGCTTTGGAAAGAGGGAGGGTCCTTAGTCCTGCCTGGACCCCTCACATGATTTTACATTGCATGATGTTCACTGTACATGCAATTGCCTGAAAAGATATGACAATACAGGAGTTTCGTGCCATCTCTAAAAATGGCACACATTCCAGATTATGGAGGCAAGACTGTAAATGCCATTATATAAAAGGGGATACTGTACTGACAAAGGAAACTAGAGCCTGTTCGTTTAACTTGCATTAATAATAAAAAATCCTAGAGCCTTTAATTTGGGAAAGGTTAGAATTCATCCAAGAAAAAAGTATTTTATGTGATAGCATATATATTTTTCAGCAGGGAATCATGGCAAACAAACCTCCTGGACTTATTTGAATAAACTACTACTAGTAGTAATAATATTATATATGGACTTTCTAAAAGCATTTTGCAAAGTACCTAAAGTGTGACTTGTCAAAATGAAATCGGTTGGAATTACTTATCAGTTGAAGTTATTTCAGAGTGGGTTTGAAAGTACAAAGCTACAAAGTAGTTAAACTAAAAAGAATAACTTTTGGAGGGATACTCTTGTAGTGTTCAAATCCAGTTTGAAGCAAAGCTAGATGCTCTCTAGACTGTAGGTCAATGGGAGATATTTACCCGTTTAATGGCTTGTTCAAGTCATTATACATTATTATGTTTTTTTATCACAAAGGAAGAGGGTGGGATGGATCTCAGTGGGGAAACAGGAATAAGAGAGCAAGCTGGATATACAAAAATCCTTAGAATAAAAAGTAAGGAGAATTTAGGAGATTTTTGGTTTTCTAAGCTGAGAGATTCAGCTGTCAGGGTTGGTGTATATACTACAATGTATTCATGCATCTAGCTTTTCAATTACTTTCATTATCGTTGGAAAGTAGAGGTTTTGTCTCCACAATAATGAAATAAGAAAGGCAGACTCTGCCTAAAATGAGGGAGCTTTAAAAATGTCCTTGAACTAATGGATGCTTTGAATCCCTACAATGAGGAAGAATAATGAACAAAGAGTAAAGGGATTTTTTAAAGCTCCCAGTAGATTATAAATGAAAAAGAAAACAAAAAATAAATTCACGTATAGCCTACAACATCAGTTAAGTAGACATTTCAGATGTCAGCAAAATAACTTAACATGTTGCATTAACAGTAAATGAGTAGGCTAGATTAGGGCCGATTTGAATATCCAAACATCTTTGGCTATTCAAATCTGTTGTTAGAGTCACTATCCCATTTAAGCATATAGCCACATTAATAATTATATTTTTATCCCTCTCATTATGATATTTATGAATCAATCAACTTTCGAGCATCTACCAAAGAATGCTAGTAGAATAAGGGAGAAATTATCTAATTATAGTCAAATTACCTATTTTTGGCGTGACACTGCTCCCCGCTGACATCGTTCTGGTACTACGGTTCCGGAAAAGGACGAAATACCTTCCCGGGCATTCCCGAGCTCTACCCCTTTCGAACAGAGTACCTCCAAACCCAAACCCCCCACCTCCCCATCAGAGGATAGAAACAACAAGCCACCATTTTGTTTGTGCGAAAAGACGGGAGACAGGAGAGAAATCGAAAGAGGGAGCGACTGTTACACCGAGCACAACGACATCGAAATCCGCCGCCGCTATACGACTGGCAGTGTCATCTCGGAGCAAAAAATAAGATAGTCCTATAAGAGACAAGAACAGAAAAGTTGCTGTTTGTGATCAAAGGAAAGGGTGCTCATTTTTACGAAGCCTAGAAGAGAGACAGAAGAGGGCAATAGCTACATTAAAACGAAGGAACATCTGAGTGATAAATTCCAATAACTCTAACTAATTGTCAGAGGATGAAAATACAAAAATGACAACTACCGGAAATGTGAAATAACCATTGATTAATGGTCTGGGAGAGGGACAAAATAACCAAAAGGGGAATATTAAAACGAATCAAGAAAATTAAAAGGATAAACGAAAAGAGTGTATTCCAGAGACTCAACGAAAGGATGAGGAAACAGAAATACATTTTATGGAGTTGTAACTGTATTTCTGGACCCGAAGCTCGCCGCTTCTAAATCACCCATAATATTGTAGCTAGCGACCCCCCTCGCTCATCAGATTTGAGCTAATCGACATCGCCGTTTTCTCTTGTGCTTCGTTTTCTCTCGCAAACTCATTGTTAGGCTATATATTTTGTTTTATGTGGTGTCAGTGGAAAATACAAGGGATTTACTGAAACATCTGCAATCATTCAGCTAGTTACCATGCACCTGTCACTTATGGGTTAGCTATTTTTCATTATACTTGGTAGGCTGTAGCAATAAGATAGCTACTTGATACAAGCAATAACACTAAGACTCACAAGACGAGACGTCCTTTACAAAAATAAAAGGCTAGATTGAGTATATCCTATAGGCTATATATTTTAATAAAAAGGTAGCAGACCGCCTTGTGCAGAAGCCAAGCGATGCATTCAGAAATTAGATATGGTTCCAGATTTGTGCAAGTATTTTGAATTTATTTTTCAGCGATCAACAGCACATGCAGAGGTTGCCAAATCCAAATTCGATAATATACGAATCACAAATGTTTTTTTAAAAATGTACCAGACAGTTTAATTTCGTTGGACCATTAAATAAATCGTGTAAGTATGCGGTTATACGTCAGATATTGGCTGGATATCTTATAAGCATCAGTGACAAGTAATGTATTATCTTTCTACTAGAACCAGTCATCGACACTTGCACTAATATTGCACCCTGCCATTTATTTATTCCACAAAACAATATATCACACATTTCCTTGTGGAAGCCCAATGAAATTAATGGTGACTACACATGTTTTCACCAACTATCAGCTGGACTGCACCTGATTAACATTTTATATTAAAGAGCAACAACACACAGAGAGTGGTTTATTTTGTGGTATTTCACGAATACATCACCAACAGCAGCCGACGACACTGGCAGACATGCGGCTAATCGTATAGTTATAGCCTAGGCTGAACTTTCTGGTCAGTTTTGAAATGACAAAAATGTGATTGGCTCATGTTTAAAGTTTTTTCCCCCATGGGTCTCCACTCAGACATCCAGTGCATTCAGACAGTTCAGAAAACATATCACCCCAAAAAATTAATGTCATGTAAAAAGAAGTGACATTTCTTTAAATAAAAAACACTAGTTAACTCCATCGATGAGTCATTTGATGCGATCAGTTTTTTTCAAGCCAGTATTTGGTAATGGGATCAAACTGCAATTATTACAATGGAAAGCCTGTCCAACTTGAAGTTGTGCTCCTTCTGGAGTTCGTCTTGAACGTTGTATGAGGCGATTTCCTAAAAGCAGTTTCGGGGGTGCATTTCTGAGTTGCAATTACAGCACTAGCCTCGCCCTGCGATTCCCCCAACCTTGCTCCCAACCTTAGATTTCACCGCCGAGGATGGCGGAAAGGACGGATACAGTCGTGGAGGACATGTCTTGGGACAGTTTCTCCGTCTCCGAAGAGGCTACATAAGTTAGTCAAAGGCCTGTACGGTTCTCTCCTCTCGCTGACTCCCCCTCCCTCCTCCTCCGCTCGCAGAAATCTATAAAGAACAAAAAATCCGACAGGGGAGGGGGGTTGATACGCCGAAGCTGAAAACGAGAGGCGAACCCAGGAAAGGAGAGTGTTTTGTGTACGAGACTTTCCCCCCCTTCGTGCCAAAAAGGAGGGGGAAAAGTCAACCATTCAAAGGGAAGAAAAAACAGAAAATCCCGTCAGGATTCAAAGGGAAGAAGCCTGTCTTTCGCGGATATACAGCTATATTTTTAATTCGTAAAAATATGGCCGAGAACGTTCTGGACGTTGGCCCGCCTTCAGCCAAGAGGCCTAAACTCTCCTCTCCGGCACTTTCTGTCTCCGCTAGTGATGGAAACGGTAAATATATGCATTTTAAGTAACTTATTTGAGCTTCTGTGTCCATTTTTGTGTTTTAAAGTCCAGTGTTTCCATGTATGCTCGTCTTTGAAGACGGAAGACTCGTGCGGGTAATTGCCTTTATCGTTTGCCGTAGCCAGCTTGCTTCTGGGACTTCACAGAGACTAGCTAGCTAGCTAGCTAGCTAGCCTGCTTGTAGCTAGCCAAGTTACCTGAACGCAGACTCCGGGGGATTTTTTTTTTCGTTTTTGGTTTCGTTTGTTGGATGGATATATTATTTAAAAATGTACAATTAAACGCGAATTTATTTAAGAAACATCAAGACGACAATACACTTACTTTAAATGTAGAGGTGATTTCATGTTTCAGATGAGGCTGACAAAGGCAATAATTTCAGTAAAGATAACGCTGGCTAGTTAGCTCGCTGTTCGGTAACATGTAAGGTGCCTAGCTAACCATCTAATAACGGTAACTTATCTGTATTAATGAAAGGCCTTTCATTTGACGTTAACTGCTAGAAATGTTCGAATACTTTTGAAGAGCATACAATAATGTTTTACTTGCTTGCTAGTTGGCTAAGTATATTGTTGAATGTTAAAGATGGCGAGAACTTGTACCCTAATAAAACTTAGGGAAATGCAGCACATACATGTATCGTTTAGTTTGTTACATATCTTACTGGTATTTTTGATCGCTACAAACTTGCATTTTTGTTATTGTTTTATTTAAAGCGGAGACGACAAAAAAATAAACATTTGTTTGGTGGCTTGTGGGCCAGCGTTAGCCACAGTTAGTTAGCTAGCTAGTTAGCTCGAAAAGCAATATCCAGCTGTAACAGGCCCATGTTGGCTAGCGAGCTATGTTCAGCATTGCCATTGTTAGTTTTTCTGTTGGCCTCAGCTAAGGCTCGCTAGACTGCGGCACATTATAAAATTAAAATATCCTTGTTAACGTTCAGTTGCTACTTGGCTGACTGGTTGACTTGATCAGTTGTTTAGACGCAAAAACCTAAAATGTCACTGCGTCGTGATCATGGATTTCAAGTTTGATTATTGTTTTCAGGCTGTTCGACACAGCGTATGAAGTTAGCAAATGAGTTGGTTAGCTTGCTCGCTAAGTGTTTCGGACATTTTTTCATTGTATCCCGTTGCCATTGTTCCCACTCATTGGATTGTAGCAGTAGTATTCACGTCACAAAGTGTTTCATATTTTGATCGCCGAATTAAATGCACAATTTTATCCTTCACAGAGCCTTAAAAAGTAATTTGACTAACTTTGTTCATGAGCTCTTTGCTAAATTCTTTTAAAGTCCGAATACAGACTTCCATGCTTAATCAATTAAGGGAAATGTTGTGATTTATGTTTTGTGAGTCTGGAGTTGTATACGGCTTGCTAACGTGTTATCATTTATGTTTTGAGTTTCCAACTGTTCTTCCTCATATTTTATTAAATACACTAGCCATTGCGTGTGACCATCTTCCCTCTTTAATAGTGGTTGTGCAATGAAACGTAAGCAAAAACTACGAAAGCCTTCCTCTGTTATAGGGACTATATTAAACGTTAAACTGTTCATCTTATCGAGTATATTGGATATGAAAAAGCCCCAATATCCCCCACATTCTGTTGCTTATTTTCTAGTGCCATGTTCATGTCGCGATCGCAATTTCCCCAGTCCGTTAATGTTGAATTCCTAAAATGTTGGGGCACAGACAAGATTCAGTGGTCATTGTGAAGAATTTGATATTTGTTACTTTATTGGTTTGATGGCCGAATTGCGTACTTTGTGTAGTCTCTGCTATGTAGTTAGATCAGAAGCAAAAAATGCGTCACACTTTTAGTTCTACAGAACGTTAAGTATGATAAGCTGAGTATAGAGAACTTGTTGCTGATCAGGCAGCTGAAATGCATAGACACTCAGGGTCTTTGAACAGCTTGCTATGTAGCATGTATGCATTTTGAAGAGAATGCCTGAACTTGGCTCTTTGCAGATTTAGCTAAACAAAAGTATGGTGTAAACAATGCAGTTTTGAGATTATGGCATTGTTTGCTAAATTATATTGTGACAACTTTTTTAGATTAATGTTAACCCTTTGCTTGACTACACTGAAATCCACATGTTGAATCCTGTCAGTAGTGCCTTGTTCAACAGCTGCTTCATATAGTCTTGCAGTCAAATTCAGAGTACGACAAAATCACTTGTTGCCTCTTTACAAAGTTTCTGGGAGTTTTTCTTACCCCTTTTAATTGCAGTATTTTCCAACAAACATTTTCTATCAAATGTAACAAATTTGTGTCATTTTGTTGAGTATTCATTGCTTATCTCATTTAGACTGATACATTTTTTTAAATCAGGGTCTGCCAGGGTGTATTTCCAAATATTCTGCAAAGTGACTGCCCTTGAGGGGCAGCTGCTTGTCTGTCTGGTACAGGTGCAATAGTTTGCTAAACTCACGGTTTGGTTCACAATTTTGGTGTCATGATTTTGGTTTTTCTGTATGCAAATTAGAGAAAAAATACCATTGCCAATGCAAATCTTGATTAAATTTAGAATTTTTTTCAGTTTAGTTTACTTTCAAAAGGAGTGTCACTTTCTTAATGTAAAATAATGTTCACATTATAGGCTAAGGCCATGAACATTTAAAGCACATTAAAGTCAGCCTGGACCAGACTATGTAAACAAGGCAGAGTAGGTTCATTAATTTGAATCTGATTAAAGATGGCCCACTCTTAAATGAAACATTTTTCTAATTGTAATTTAAATGCAGTATTTTACTGTCAAAATGAAAAGAATATGGTTGCAACTTTCCTCTCAAAGAGGGAAGCAGCATTTTGTTAAATGTGTTTCTTGTGCTTTTACCAGACACACTGGGGTGATGTTGGGGTAAATGGACTGTCGTGTTTCACATGTTTTCATCGGTTTGCAATGCACTTGCAGTCTAATAATTAGTGGGCTTGCTTTGGCAAGCCCACTCTTGCTATCTTTCATATATTTTTTTTAATTATCTGCACTTTCTGCCCAATGTTTCTAGCTCTAACTAGTCCGACAGTTTTTGTACTACATTCAAACATTTTACGCCAAAATGACTGGCTAGTTTTAGACAATGTTGCTTGTATTCAGATTTTGAAATATTCAAAACCTTTTGTATTATTCAACTTTTTGTGAGCAATTTCTGTGGTCAGTCCATAGAGGGTCACTCGTGGACATTTAGTGAAACGCTTTAGTAGGATGCATGCGCAGGTGGTCACTCACTCACTCATGGATGCTTAGTAGGACGCACTTCCAACAGCACAAGATATTTAAGCACAGCTTTATCGCCTAACGTTACTTTAGCTAACCCTAACATGTTAGCGTTTCGCCCACTTTAGTTAACCTAGTTAGCGCGTACGGATGCTATCCTGCACGCATGAGTAGGAGCTACCTACACACACACGTATAACCCGCATACGGATGCTATCCTGCTCGCATGAGTAGGAGCTAATGACACACAGCTACAACCACCGATACAGATGTATGGACACATGAAGAACAACAAATAACCTTACAGAGGTGAGGACATGCCATAGCTAGCTAGCTATATAGTTAGCCAAGTTCTACTCATGACACTTAGGATATGACTAATCCCTGGAACATAATCGCTACTTGCTGATCCCTGGCTGTATATGTAACGCTACGGTGCGCCCTGGGTCTGGACGGTTTCGTGCTTCTTCTGAGCTATGCCCCCCCCCCCTCCCACTACCATTATTATCACTAAATCCATATTTCTAAGTAGCGGATTTAAACCGTGTCGGCAGATCCTTTAGCTGTTAAACTGTTTTTTTTTCTCCCCTCATGCACTTGCCATTTCGCAAACTGGCTGAAGTTTCAGCCATTAGCTGCACTAGCCACAACTGCACCTGTGCAAATGGTTCTGCTGGTTTTGGATTTAAATGGAAGTGGTGTGAGTTTGTGATCTTTGTATTTCTTATTTTCGGTGTTGTTTGCCAGCAAATAGAAATGGGGAACATAACTGCTACGTGACAAATTAAAAAAAGCACAAAGTTGTTGTCAAAGTGCCTATTTTGAAAATATAGCTGGATATGAAAGGGGACTTTTGAAGCTACCGAACCGCGGGTGGTAAACCGAATGGGAGCCTTTGCATCCCTACTGTCTGGTAATGGAGCGAAGCTGTGGCAGTCCGTGTTGCTGTCTGTGAAGCATAGCGGACACTGTTCTTTGGCATCAGAATACATGCAAGTAGCAACGGTTGAGTAAAAGCTTATGGGGGAAAGATGATGTTCATATTTCAGAAGAAGGACAACGAGTGCCGGTTCTACAGTTTTCATACGGGAGTGTGATGAAAGTAATAGCCTGATACCAAAAAAGAAATCGGGCACTGGAACGATGTGCGTTCACAGGTTTGTTGTGCTAATGTCCTGGATTCTTGCCTTTCCAGTGACTAGGGTTGCCGTGGTTTATGCAGCACAACTCATTTTTGTGAACGTGTGTTACAAGGCGTCCTTTAGGAGCTTGGTGCATTTGTTCTCGTAAAAGGTTTACAACGGTACAAGAAGCTTGCGGTCTCATCAGTTGCTGCTTTTATAGACTGCTTACAATTTTTGTATGCCGATATGAAGAAAATTGACGGACTAGTTGAAATCCTGGGCCATAGCCAGATTTACAGATAAATACATTTTCTGTTGTAGGAACCAGATTTTTACTCCATATATAAATTTCCGAGAACAGAAAACATTGAGAGCTCGGCACAGAATGTCAGCGTCATCTTCCACACCTCAGACATTTTTGGATGGTTCACATTTCTTGACAGTATATTTTTCACTTTTGGTTTCAAGTCATTGTTAACCAGGACTGTTGCTAGGAGAAGGTTGTTAAGGCTGTCCCTGAAAAAGACTGATTTGTTTGACTCTGAATAGATTGCACTTGGTGAATGTTTTCATTTGGCATCTAGTGGTAATTTGCCCCAAGAAGCTCAATCAGGCAAAACTCTATCAGAGGTCTGTTGAGCTTGGTTTGGGCTGGATGGAATAAAAGCAGTTCACCCCTGCTGCGTTTCCATATTTTAAATTCCACATCTGCAGAAGTGCATTTTGCAAGTTGCCGGTTGGATGCTTTACTTTGAAGGCATGTGACCTTCAGCTTTAGCCCAAGATGAAAGTTTTTTCTTTAGCCCAAGATGACTACCGAAATTAGTCTCCCGGTTTGTTCTGCTACATCATCGATTAACTGTGCGTCCTCCCATTTCCACACCCTGGTCAGTGTCGCCAGCGAATTGAGTGATCACATGACCCAACGGCCAATGACGACGGGTGGAAAGAGTCTGTGGCCTTTGCGGCGCTCAGATCAGTTGGTCTGTTCCTGGAGTTCTCTGTTGAGTTTGAGGAAATGCCAAACCAAACCCGAGGGTAATGCTGCCCACTGGAGCACTGCTGATTGGCTGGCCATGGCCAACATCAGGAATATGATTGGATGCTCCTGTGAAACGCTGGCGTGTGCTGTTCATGCTGCCATGTATCGGCTTGACCTCGTTTGCACCGCTTTTCGTGTGGCCCCATGTGGCTCTTCCCTAGTGCTGGTGGAGCAGGGAGCACACGGAGTGGTGTGTCTCTGAACGCTTGCTGCTGTAGAACATCTGAAAGGCCTGTGAACTGGCTTTCGTCGGAGCGTGATGGCGTGATGGCGGATGGCTCTTGCCTGTACACTGGGCTGTCCCCACGAGGTTCACTGTAGTTCAGCACCGGCACTCCGTGGAGAACAAGTCTAGGGCAGGTGAACTCTTCTCTTTTATAAAAAGGCAGAGCCTCTCTGTGTTTCCTGACTGACCGTAAAAGCTGTGCAGTGAGTTATGAGTGCTTAGGTTATGTGTGTATGAGATTGGCAGAAAAGACCCAAGCTGTGATGTCACTAACCTTAATTATTTTCTGTAATTGGGGTGCTGTGGCCAGGCCCACAGAGGGCAGTGGCATTAACACTGTGCCACAGAGGGCAGTGGCATTAACACTGTGCCACAGAGAGCAGTGGCATTAACACTATGCCACAGAGAGCAGTGGCATTAACACTGTGTCACAGAGGGCAGTGGCATTAACACTGTGCCACAGAGAGCAGTGGCATTAACACTGTGCCACAGAGAGCAGTGGCATTAACACTGTGTCACAGAGGGCAGTGGCATTAACACTGTGCCACAGAGAGCAGTGGCATTAACACTGTACCTGTGTGCCTTGTGTAGAAGGGCAGTTTTCTCATAGTGGTCTTTCAGTGTTTGGCTGTTCAGGCCCTCCTGGCCTCACAGGTGTGTGGTGCCCTGTGAAAGCGCGGTTTGCCCTTTGGAGAGGGATCGCGTGCCCCGCTCCCCGGGGCGCTGGGTTTGGGGGAGGTGAGGTGAGGTGAGGCTCTACCCTAAAGCAGCGGGGTCATGGAGAATCCCGTCCGCCCCTCTCTGAGGCGGTGCTGTGTCCTGCCAGTCATCCAGAGCAACCCCAGCCCTGCCCTGCTCAGCGGGGTGAGAGTGTAGCCGCGGTGTGTCCTCAGTCACAGGCTCTCCATTAACCTCACCCTCTCAGGTCTGTGTTAACGCACTGCTGCTGCTGCCCATTCACCTGCGTGTGTATGCCTGTGTGTGCTTGTGCGTGCATGTGTGTGTGTGTGTGTGTGTATGTGTTCGTGCGTGCGTGTGTGTGTGTGCGTGTGCGTGTATGTGTGTGTGTGTGTACGCAACGCATGTGCTCGGTTGACCCGTGTTTGGATGTCTGACAGCCTGGGTTATACGCTGTTCTGATTAGCATTGATCAGGTTGCACCGTCATGATTGAGTTCTCTCTCATTCTCAGACTGGCTCTGTATTTGTTCATTTGTGGCTGTCGGCGTTGGGACAGTTTCTGATTTCTTCAGCCAGGAAGGATCAGAAGATCATCTAATTCCCCAAACTGCCTTAAATCTGGAAGGCACTCAATAGTGAGCAGGACGGTCAAAGGTCTAAAGGTGTGAGGCGCTTCGCACGTGCGATATTGCCAACAGGACACCGTACATTCAGGCAGATTAGCCCTGTGACCATCACTGGCCAGGCCAGCAAGCTTCAGGCCCCTTGTGGAAGCGTGGTGTAGATTTCTCTGGGATGAACTCTCTCACACACGTCCTCAGGCAGCTGTACGCTACTCTAGCCAGGTCTGCTTCAGCATGGGGCACCAGAGCCTAAGGTGGTGATCATCATTCAGTCCTCCCGGGCCGCTGGGGCTGCTGGTTTTTGCTTTAGCTTTAATATCAGCGACCGATTCAGACCCCAGAAACCAGGTGAGGTGAGTTAAGGGTGTAATCGTCTGCTTTACTTCATCAATTAAGTGCTGAGTAACAACAAAAACCAGCAGACCCTGCGGCCCGCCAGGACCAGGGAACGGGGTCACTGGACTGTGAACACACCCGTTTGGTGCAGAATAACAAGTGTAACAGCAGCATGGATCACCAGGACGTGGACAATTCTACAGAAATTCGGCAAATTTACCTTTTTGTGCGCTGCTGTATTTAGCGATGTGCCGGTGGTTCTGCGTGGGGGCAGAAGGGCCGTATCGCTGTATGGGGGCCGTCCGTGCTGAGTCGCGCTGGTGGACCGGCTCAGAAGTTGGGGGGGGGGGCGATCGGACGGCCCGCCCACTGTCGAGCAGGAACGGAAGATCCGGACGCCGCCCTGCCCCACCCCGGCCCGCGTCCTCGCCCCGCGTCCTCGCCCCGCGTCCTCGCCCCGCGTCCTCGCCCCGCGTCCTCGCCCCGCGTCCTCGCCCCAGGCCGGCCCCCGGCTCTTTTCCGGCCTGCGCCGGCACGCTCGGTCGTCCGATTCGCCTCGCGCTCCGCTCGCTCTGAGCACCGCTGGTGGATTTGAAGAAGTCTCCCCCCCCCCCGCCCCCATTTCGGCGTGGCGTTGCGCGCGATCATCGCTGGCAGGAAATGGAGGACAGAGGGTGTTGTTTTTCTCCTTCATTGAGAAAATGGTGCCCCTTTGTGCCTAACCTCCTTCATCTTCATAATGGCTTTGAACATCAGCGTGTCCTCAGGGGGCTCTGGCATTATACACGGTCCACCCCCCCCCCTCCTCCTCCCCCCCCCCCGCTCAAGAAATTAATCTCCCTTTTTTTCTGTGTTTTAGTGCAGGTTGGTGTGAAAACCATTTGTTGCATTTTAATGCCTCGCGGTGTAATCTCCAGCACTTCAGCTCCTGAGCGTTCAGTAATGTGGATCCACGCCGCTCCTCCTGCTGACCGTAAAGCTGCCCGCTGCATAAACAGACATCACAGGCCGAAGCCCAGACTTTGGCGCTGACTGACTTCGGGTTTTTAAAAATTATATTTTTCTCTTCCCCCCCCCGTTGGATTAGGGTGGGTCCAAAGCCCCTTTCACAACCTGCAACATTGTCGGATTCAGTTGTCCAGGTTAGGCAGCGGTGTTCCCTGTGCACACACCGGTCTCCTTCACGGGAAAGGTCCATGTCGAGTCTGCTCACACATGACATGACTGCTCCGGGTATACTGAGCAAGGCAGGATGTCTGCCCTGTGAAGCAATGCAGGACAGATCATTAACGCTGCGTTAGTTTGTCTAGAAAGCAGCCAGATCATTTTCTGAAATAATAGTTTTGGCCAACAAGTGAATCCTACCAGCGAAACACAGCTGAAGAGTGGATAGTTTTAGGATGATTTATGGTAACCTCTTTAGCCGGCATAGCCCAGTTATATGATCCAAAATGGCTAAGGGTAGATAAACAAAGGAAGCATGATTTATCAACTTAAAAAAAAAAAAATGAAATAAAAAAAAAAGCTACAGAAATAATTATTTTAGCCAAGTTAAATAGCTCTGCCGTATCGGCCTCTGATAATGGGGTCTGCTTCATTGCGTTAAAAAAGCAACTCAAAACTGGCAGAGCCTGACACAGATGTTTACGAGGGCGAGGTATTGCACAGCACCCGAGCAACGTGTGAGGCAATGATGACAATTTTGTAACCGTGTTCTTAAAGGAGACAAAGCCGCGTCACGCAGGGGGCAGTGGCACCGTTTGTTCCATTCCTAAAATAAACGTCCGCGTTTCCCATCGAAAAATGACACGGTGCGGCTCCAACATCGTCCGCGTGCAGCGTCGCGTATTTGTGCGAGAATTGTTGAGAGTGCGGATTCAGTAATAGTTGTATTTGTTAAGGAAATTGTGCCAAAAACAAAGGTCTTCTTGGAAGGACGTTGTAACCTTTTGTGTCCTTCACGTTGCTGCTTTTTGTTCACACTGGAGTCGCGGCGAAAGATTTTCGTAAATCTTACACGGTCCTGACCTGGCAAATTGGCGGGAACGTCTTACACGGAAAACCGACACCTGCTCCTGTTCACGCGTGACGCCGACATGAAAAGTTGCGGGAACATTTACGGGTGAAGATGCGCGCGTGAAAGGGGATTCGGTTTGCCGTGGCTCATGGGGATAATTGCTGCATTAGTTGGTCCCAGTTGTGTGCCAGTTACCCACAAGGGTGCCAGTTGTCATGAGTGAGGTGCCCCTCTAGATTTGGCGCTAGCTGTCCTGTAGTACGGTGTGGTCGACTGTGTGGCAAATGGGCCTGGCTTTTAGTTAGTGGGCGAGTGGGCTCTTGGCCCAGATCTTGCTGGGGTGTGTGTGGCACAGTGGAACCCTGCAGCCCAGTTGATAATTCCAAAGTGGGGAAATAAAAAGGGGGAATGGCATGAAGTGGGTCCACTGGCACCTGTGAATGCAAACCAACATTAAACTAAAAAAAAAAAACGACTTGGTATAAAAAAAAAAAAAAAATAACTTAGGCTAAATTGTACTTAGCGGAATCATTTCAGTCGATCCCATTTGCCTGTTTGTGTAATGGTTGCAATTTTGCATGTGTGCACATCCATTTGGCACACAAATTTAGGCCCCTATGCGATAATCTGGCTGCAAACTCTTGGAAAGGCATTTCAAAGAAAGAATTGCCTTTCAGGTGGCGATGGGTATCTTGCTGCTGTGTGGCACTGCTGCAGATAGCTGGGTCTAAATTTGCATGCGATTTGCTTCACACTCGCCAGGTTTAAGATGGCCTTTTCATGGGTGTGGTTTTCCTTGATGTGCGTGTTGTCTGTGTGTGTTGTGGTTTGTATGGAGCTGTGCATCGGTCTGTGATGTCTGAAATACGCTCATCAGCCAGTAGCTGAAGGCTCATTTGCCTTCTGCGTATCTGCCTATCAGCACAGCTGAAATCAGTTCAGATAACGGTCTGATAACCCGCCGCTGCCTAGTGAGCTGCCATTCAGCTTACTGCAAAGCACCGTGAAGTTTTCGATCTCTCTTCCTCCCTCTCTCTGTCCCCTACAGAGAACCACCCCCCCCCCCCACAGGGCGACGCTAAACTGATATTATTTCCACTTCTTTAACTTCGAACGCACCAAAATTATTTTTCCAGTTGGCAAACGTAAATATTCTGGAGCAAATGTTCCTAAAATGGGAGCCCTGTGGAGCCTTTCCCTCTGTGCTGGTGTTGGGATGGGCCGCTGTCTAACCTCTCTCTCCCCGCCCCCCCCCCCCCCCCCCCCCCCCACCCCCCTCAGATTTCGGCTCGCTCTTCGACCTGGAGCAAGACCTCCCGGACGAGCTCATCAGCTCCACGGACCTGGGCCTGGCCAACGGCGGGGACCTGAGCCAGCTGCACACCAGCCTGGGGGGCGCCGCCCAGGACGCCGCCGCCAAACACAAGCAGCTCTCCGAGCTCCTGCGGTCCGGGGCCCCCCAGCCCCCCGCCCAGCAGGGCGGCGCCGGCAGCCCCGGCGGGGGCCCCATGGGGCTGCTGGCCGGCATGAAGTCCCCGGGCATGGGGCCGCAGCAGCAGCAGCAGCAGCACCTCTCGCCCCAGCACGCGGGCATGATGCAGCAGCAGCAGCAGCAGCAGCAGCAGCAGGCGGGCATGGTGGGCGCCATGAACAGGGGCATGATGGGAGCGCAGAAGGGCAACGGGCCGCAGCAGGCGCCCGCGCCCCAGCAGCAGGGCATGATGGTGGGCCAGGTGATGAACGGCTCTCCCAGGATGGGCTACTCGAACCCGGGGATGGGCAGCAACAGCAACCTGCTTGCGGACACCCTGCAGCAGCAGCAGCAGCAGCAGCAGGGAGGAGGGGCACAGGCGCCACTGCGGGGGCAGCAGCCAGGAGCACTGAACAAGGTAAACAAGGCACCTGTGTGAGCGGCAGAGCTCCGTACTGCTCCAGCTTACAGAGACCGTTCACCCAAAAATTGAATTCCTCTCACCCAGAGCACTGGCTGTCCATACAGATAGTATCGCTGAGATTTGATCTGTTTTTTTTTGGGTATTCGCTGCAGCTCACCCCGATGCAGTGGACCTCATAAGACCCATATTTTTGTGGTGCTCAGTGCGCCAAAAAATTCACATTAAAAAAAACTCAACAGCAATATCTCCTTCCAAATAGTGCGTGTGAGTTCCAAAGAGTTTTTTAATGTAAATTTTTGGGACATTGAGCGCTACAAAAATATGGGTTAGTTGAGGTCTGTTGTATCAGGGAGAGCTGCAGTAGAAAACCAGTCAAATCTCAGCTGGATGGATACATGGTGCTCTGAGTGAGTGTAAACACATGGCTTAATTACATTTTTGGGTCAACTAGGGTTATAACGAGTTTTGTTGCTGTATCCTTGAGTTGGGGATTTTTAAATTTATTATTTGATTTTTTATTTATTTATTTATTTATTTATTTATTTACTTATTAACTGATGAGTTTGAAGGGAATTGAATTGAAGGGTATAAGGGAATTAGACTAGTAGCAGGGCAGCTAGCCTTATTCTACGGTTTGAGTGTTACTGTTGGGCCTATTTGTGAGAGTGATGACAGGTTTGGTAAAAAGGTGACTCTTTTCTCCTGCTGTTACATGCGTCGTATCTTTTAAATGCGGCTTTCTCGTTTTATGTGAAGTTTTAATGGACCGCATCTCCCTGTATGGGACTGATGACATCATCATGCAGAAAGGCTGGTATTGGCTGAAGGAGCCCAGTTGCCTGCATAAACCAGGCTGCTCTCAAGAGCAGGGGAGCCAGGAGCAGTTTCTGGGTGCTGTACCCCTTTTCCCCCCCCCACAGTTCCCATCTGTTGACTAAACTTTAACACAAGTTTTCAAAAGCCCAGAGTCTTGAGTAGTGTGATGCCTGTTATGAGACCAGCCCCTCCTTTTCTATGTGAAAGTTGCAGGAGGCGGGAATTCGGTGCATTCTGTTCATTCGAACCCAGCTCGCGTCTCTGAGCTCCTCCTTAGTATACTCGTCCAGTGAGCTTCATCGAGGGCGAGGATCTGAAATCTGGCCTCGTTCAGTCCGAATGGTAATTTGCTGGGCGGGTAATTGATGCCGTTCTCCCTGTGGACGTGGTTTGCGATCACGTTGCCTGCTCTCGATGATCTTTATTTTCTTACTTTGTTCTCGCACTGATTCAATTACCGGGGTCCTCTCGAGTTTTGGTAATGCGTACAATCGATTTTTATTATTAATTTGTCCATTTACTTATTCCCCGTAGAAAGTCTTGCGCTCGTGATGTCACTGGCATCCGGCGGGCTGTGGGTTTAGCGCTCCCGCGGCGAGCTTAAAAGGCGCGGGTGCTTCCGGAACGCTGTATTTGGTGCGCAGCAGATACATTTGCCACGGGAGCAGTAAAGTGTAGTCGGGATACTCTTCCTCAGTTCGGTTTTGTCCTGGCACCTGGGTGTGCGTATCGATGTGCGCGTTACATACCGTAGTGCTTGCCCTCGGAGGCGGGGCCGTCTCAGGGCAGCGTGCGCTGCAGGCTCTGCCCTCGGGTGTCGTTTCTTGTCTTGTGTGTGGTTGCTAATGGACGCTTTCTCGGCACGCTTCTTCCAAGGACGGTAGCGTTTGCAGTGGCCGTTTATTGTTGCGCTTTCTGTTTGAGCCCAGGTCTTCCTTAAATGAGCGGAGTGAGTGGGAACGTGCGCAGGCTGGAAGGGGAAAGGGCTGGCTGATCGTCCCCTCCCTCCGTGCGTTCCGCTTGTGTTTGTTGTTTGTTGCAGTGCGCTGCTCCAGCATTAAGAGCGAGTGCACTTACAGGAAGCAGCGGGGCGTTTATTAGTTTGTGATGACAAGTGCGCGATGACTGCACTCTCCTGAGTTGTTTGTAGTGTGCTGGGCTGTTCTGCCTCGCTCCCATAATGCATCTGCACGCACTGGCTGCTGGGCTGTTCTGCCTTGCTCCCATAATGCATCTGTACGCACTGGCTGCTGGGCTGTTCTGCCTCGCTCCCATAATGCATCTGTACGCACTGGCTGCTGGGCTGTTCTGCCTCGCTCCCATAATGCATCTGCATGCGCTGGCTGCTGGGGTGTTCTGCCTTGCTCCCATAATGCATCTGCATGCGCTGTTCTGGGGGAAGGCTGGACTCATTAGTCCCTATGTGCATGAGGAGGAATAGGACAGAACTACACTGGCCTGCTGAGCCCTTACACAGCACCAGCGAGCTAAATGCACACAAACCCTAAAGGGCCAGAATCCACACATCGCGATGCAGAAGCTCTAAACCCATCGCCGTCGCTAACATTGTTACCTGCTATTTTATTTTGCAGTTTAGCTTCTTTTGTCGGGATCTGTCAGAACGACGATGGTAACGAGTGATAATGTGTCTTGCTTGCCTGGTAAGATGCGTACTGTTGTTGGATGATGACTGCGGACTATGGAAGCCCTGAAACCATATCCGCTCCCCGGGTATGTTCTGCGCTCTGTAGCTATGGATGGACTCCGATGCGCTGCTGCTTGGCAGATCGTCACACAGGTGTTCAGCGGCACCTTTGAAAACCCTCTCACAGGGCTGTTGTAGCCCAAAGGATTACTTTAAAAAAATGTGTTCAAATAAAACCTGCTTTGGTGGGAAATGAGTCTCGGGGAAAAATAAGTGAACGCTCATTCTGGGTTCTGTGTTCGCTTGCTTTTGAACCATGTTTTCCAAATTATGTTTGAAAGTCACCACTGACAAAAATATACCTGAGACTGGGCAGTGTCCTTCAGAAACGTTAAGCTCCTTCTCTTCTCATGAGCTGTGCGAGGTGGGACAGTCCTTCTCAGCCTTGTTTGTAGAGCAAGTGTCTTTGTGCTCATTTTCACACCGGCTCAGTTCTGACTGAGGTTGATTGGTAAATGTTAATTAACTATGCAAAAATACGAAATTAAGGGGCTGGGGGAAATGAGCTGTGTTTTCATTATATATTATGTATTATGTATATATTATGTATGTTATGTATGGATAGTCTTAATGGGCAATATCTGTGTTCACAGAATACCTCAAAGGGATTCTGCCCAGAACATTTTCATTTGGCTGAATGTGTGGCCAGCATTTTGCGTTCACTTGGACATTGACCAGCGAGTGAGCCAAATTAAATCTGCAGTCTACAATGCAGTGCAAATGGAATGCAAACAATGTTTTCAAAAAAAATTGTTAATTACAAGAGAGATATGCAGTATTCTGCTAATTACTATAATCTCTGCTATCATTTGCACATTTTAATAAATTGTGAATTTAAGTGGTGGAGTAAACCCCTTTTTCTGTTCAGTTATTGTGGCGTGAAATGTCCGACCCAAGCCGGGTGATGAAATGGGGTTTAAAATATTTAGCCTCTGGACTCAGTGAGCCTGAATTCCAAATTTTATAATCTGCTCCGCAATAAAGCCTGGGGGCGACTGCTCATTTTCACTCTTTATTTTTGGTGTTTTCCCGCTAAAATTCAGGGGCAGTTTGAGCGAGGGGACGGGGGACGGGGTGTACTGTAACTTGCATACAAATTCCGTCGCACCCTTTCAGATAAATCGCTGTGTTTTTGTGTTCTGAGCTGCTCGGTTCGTCCCGTGTCCCATTGCCTCGATGCCTTCCGTTTGTCCAGAGCCGCATTTGGAGAACGCGGTGCTCCCCCTAATTCATGTGTCCAGAGGCGCACACCACAACGCAGACTTTAGAGGCCAATGAGACGCCGAGGGCGGGGCAGGTTACATGGGCGCTGCCGCTGATTGGATACTGATCTTCACAAGCTGTGGAAATTAGAAGGAACTTAAACAAGCCTGTAACCCAGCTTTGTGAGTGTTATTGTTGGGGTTACAAGACAAGGACTCCCAGAGGTACTAAAAGAAATTGTACGGTTACGCAATGAGAGGTAAATAATTGTTCTGTAACTGTTAAAATCTGAAGGTGTGGCACATCACTGAGTGATACTGGGGCCCAAGGCTAACAAGAGTACTGTTACAGAACTTGAGATTTGTGGTTTATTAACAGTGAATTTTATGGTGACCGTTTAAAATGCGATGCTCATCGAACTCCTCTGTGCAGTGTTTGAGCTGAAGAAGAAACTTGTGTTTGTGCGCTTGGAGTGCGTTTTGCACATGCGTGTGCGTGTGTCTGTCCTCCGTTCAGTCTTCCATTTTCAGGGAGAAGCTCATTGGGGAGCACCAAACGGGTGCTGGGTTAGGTTCGGGTGCTGGGTTAGGTTCGGGTGTAAGCTGCTGTAGCGTTTCACTGGCTGGAGGTAGTGCGCGGGGGTTAATTGATTCACTGAATATTAATGATGGACGAATCTCAGTGAGTTCTGCTCTGCGTGCGGAACTCCAGGAATGTGGTGTTGGTGCATTTTCCATGGGAATTCGGCTGCGCACGGTCAACGGTTTGCTGCGTTCTGTTTCAATCAATTCACAAACATGAATCCAGACAATGAATTTAAAATGGTTCTCCTCAGACTCTTGCCTCCCAAGCAAGGGGTTCCCTAAGAAAGGGCTTCAGATTTTTACCGGTTGGGAGACGTGAAATTTGTGAATGAAACGAGTGTGCGCTGCACTCGGCTAACCGCGGTTTTGTCCTGACGTGACTGCAACCCCACACGCGAGAACATCCAAAAATAAAACGCCATCGCGTTCAGGCGCTGCGAGACTCGAGTCCCCGTCTGGAACGTTGGGTTGTTCTCCTTTCAAAACGCAGCCTTGCTGCTGTGTCCCCTGCCTGACATCACACTAATCAGCCACGCCATTACATTGCATTTTAGCAGACGCTTTCATCCACAGCGACATGCAAAAGTGCATTTCATGGTCATTGGAACAACTACAAAACACAGGTGCGATAATGTCATCCTTTTGCAGCGGCTGTTCTCTGTTTGTTAAGCAGAACATTGTCATTCCATGATATTGGGGGGGGGGGGGGGACTTTATGCTATTTCCTTGATGGGGAACATGTTGTAGCTACCTGGCTAGCTGATCTGTGTAATCAGTATGAATTAAGTGGTGTGCGTGTGACATAAAATGCACCCTCAAACTGGTTCTCATGCCCTCATCTCCTTGTGTCCCTCTTTTCCCCCTCCCTCTCTTTCCCCCTTTCCCCCTCTCCCCGTCTTTCCCTCTCTCCTCCCCCCTCCCTCTCTTTCTCTCCCCCTCTCTCCCTCCTTCCTTGCAGATGGGTCTGATGGGTAATGCTGGTCCCTATGGTGGCCCGTTTGCTCAGTCTGCAGGCCAGGGTCTGGGGGGTGCCGGGCTGGGCCCGCAGCTCCAGAACAAGGCCGGTCTTCCCAACAATCTGGCCCAGTTCAGCATGGACAAGAAGACCCAGCCCATGCAGGGCATGGCCAACATGGTGAGGCCTCTTCTGTTCCTTCGGTCGGAGTGTGTGCGTGCCGGCATGCACTTAAATCCATTTACATTAAAGACTTCCAGCTCGACGGTTCTTATTTCAAAATCCCCTGAGCCATCTACACCTCACAAGTGCACTGTGACCATTTTACCTGTGCAGTTCTTGGGCAGTTGCTGCCCTTTTTACTCATCAGCTCTGTCCTGTAGCTAATGGCTGCCGTCTCTCCACCCCTGCCCCTCTCTCTCCACCCCTGCCCATGTGTCTCCACCCCTGCCCCTCTCTCTCCACCCCTGCCCCTGTCTCTCCACCCCTGCCCCTCTCTCTCCACCCCTGCCCCTGTCCCTCCACCCCTGCCCCTGTCCCTCCACCCCTGCCCCTCTCTCTCCACCCCTGCCCTGTCCCAGGGCTCTCCGCAGGCCTCTGCAGTGGTGCCCGGTGTGACGGGACCAGGAGGGGCGGGGGGAATGGTGTCCAGCCCCCAGGGCGGGCTGGGCTCCGCCTCTGCAGCCTCGGCGGCAGCGGCGGCGGCAGCAGCGGCAGCAGCGCCCCCTACGGCCGACCCGGAGAAGCGCAAGCTGATCCAGCAGCAGCTGGTGCTCCTGCTCCACGCCCACAAGTGCCAGCGGCGCGAGCAGGCCAACGGGGAGGTGCGCCAGTGCAACCTGCCCCACTGCCGCACCATGAAGAACGTCCTCAACCACATGACCCACTGCCAGGCCGGCAAGTCCTGCCAGGGTGAGCGCCGCGACCGATCTTGAGACTGCATTTTATCTCAGTAGGATACAGTAGTGTAGCCTGTTCCCCTAAGGGTGAGAGTTTGGGAGGAGCTCATTCTAACGCGCTGTTCCTTACCCCCCCCCCCCCCCCCCCCCCCAGTGGCGCACTGTGCCTCTTCACGACAGATCATCTCTCACTGGAAGAACTGCACGCGGCACGACTGCCCCGTCTGCCTGCCACTTAAAAACGCCGGGGACAAGAGGAACCAGCAGTGTGAGTGTCTGTCTGTCTGTCCCTCTGTCTGTCTGTTTCTGTCTGTCTCTGTCTGTCTGTCTCTGTCTGTCCCTCTGTCTGTCTGTCTGTCCCTCTGTCTGTCTGTGTTTCTGTCTGTCTGTCTCTCTGTCTCTCTTTCTGTCTGTCTGTCTCTGTCTGTCACTTTGTCTGTCTGTCTCTCTGTCTGTCTCTGTCTGTGTGTCTCTCTGTCTTTCTGTCTGTGTCTCTCTGTCTGTCTGTCTCTCTCTCTCTGTCACTGTCTGTCTGTCTGTCTGTCTGTCCCTCTGTCTGTCTGTCTCTGTCTGTCTGTCTGTCCCTCTGTCTGTCTGTCTGTCCCTCTGTCTGTCTGTCTCTGTCTGTCTGTGTTTCTGTCTGTCTGTCTCTCTGTCTCTCTTTCTGTCTGTCTCTGTCTGTCTGTCTGTCTCTGTCTGTCTGTCTGTCTTTCTGTCACTTTGTCTGTCTTTGTCTGTCTCTCTGTCTTTCTGTCTGTCTGTCTGTGTCACTCTGTCTGTCACTGTCTGTCTCTCTGTCTGTGTCTCTCTGTCTCTCCATCTGTGTCTCTGTCTTCATCTCTTTGTGTTTCTCTGGTCTGTCTGTCTCGTCTCTGTCTGTGTCTCCGGGTGATGTTTAGATACAATGTATGTGCATTGATCCCATGGCTCCTTGAAAATCTCTGAATAATCTTAAATAAATAATGTCTTAGTGCAGAACATTACTGTACTGCTGCGTTTCTTGGCCTTAGCTGAGGGTTTATTTTTTATGTTTTTGTGAATGTGCTGATGGCTGCTTGGCGTTTTGTCATTTGTTTGTGTTCCTGGCCTGTGAATCACAATGGTGCACTGTATGCTGGGAAAGTACTGTGAAGACCCGTCCTCTCCCTGTCCAGTCTCAGGAATGCCATTGAGTCTGTTTCCTTCTTTTCCATTGTGTTACGGGTAAGAGTGTTAACACCTCTTTTTCTCCCCCTCCTCCGTTTCCCTGTCAACTTCTGTTTTTCACTTCCCTCTCCCTCTCTTCCCTCTCTCCTCCTGCTGTTTCTCCCTCTCCCTCTCTTCCCTCTCTCCTCCTGCTGTTTCTCCCTCTCCCTCTCTTCCCTCTCTCCTCCTCCTTTTTATCCCTCTCCCTCTCTATTTTGCCTCCCTCTCTCCTGTTTGTCCCCTCCCCTCTCTCCTGCCCCCCCCTCCCCCCCCGTAGCTCTCCTGGGCAGCGCCAGCGTGGGCCTGAGCTCCTCCCTCGGGGCCGTCCCGGGGGGTCAGCCGAGCGCCCCCAGCCTAAACCCGCCCAGCCAGATCGACCCCAGCTCCATCGAGCGGGCCTACGCCGCCCTGGGCCTCACCTACCAGGGCACCCAGATCCAGACCCAGCCGGCCCAGCCCGCGCTGCCTGGCCAGGGGCTGCAGGGCCAGCCGGGCATGAGGCCTCTCAACGCTATGGGTCAGTGCGGCGCTGCGCGGGTACAGCTCGGGGGTTAGGAGCCAAATTCGGCTGAAATCGACACACTGGTCGGGGGCGTAGATTCAGATTCTGCGGTTGTGGTAACCACAGGAAGCACAGAACTGATGACATTCGCTGACCCGTACACGGAAAACAAAATGGCTGTGGTAAAGGAGAAGAAACTTCTAGCAATAGACTTTGATTTCAAAGTCGCTTCAGTTTATTTAGCACTGCAAAATCAGAAATGAACAAAGAGGAGATTGTATGTTCGTCTCCTCAGTCAGACAAGGGGACTGGCCGCCAATGTGATGTTTTAGACCAAGTGCAGGCAACCTCCACATTTTCAGCAGTGTTTCTGCTAGTTTGGCGAGCAAGGATGTGTACACTGGTGGCCAAATTCAATGTGGAGTTACGTTTTCTCCACAAACGCGTTGTTTTATGTCATTTAGTTCGTACAAACTAGCTGAAGTTTGTTTCCGCAGCAAGTATACTCCCAGCTTAAGACAGCTGTGATGTCATCATACCGGTAGAAAACGGAGAGGAGCTCCTCCAATAAGAGCGCACTGGTGCCAACCAGAGAAATGGTGCAGACTGTGATTGGTGAACACTTTTTGGCTATGCTTCCAGGATCCTTGTGGGAATTACTTGGGATAATAAAATGGAGACAAGATGGCTGTAATGTCCCGTTAACGGTAGATAGCCGAGAGGAGCTCCACCTATCACAGCACGCCGGTAACAGCCAATAAAACCGTGGCAACGGAGATTACATCTGCGTTACATTTAGGAACACAGTAAAAGCTCTTATCCAGAGTGAATTACGCAGCTTACATTTATTTTTATGTACAATCCATTTGTGAGGCTGGATATATGACTGAAGCAATTCAGTTTAAGAGCCTCGCTCTAGTGTTGGACAGCAGAGGCCCTGCTGGGAATTGAATCCACACCCCCAGAGCTCCAATCCCAGCTGCCTGATCGTTACCCTGCACTGCTTCCCCTGTGTGATTGGTGGATACGGTTAGGCTGCTCTTCCAGGAGCCCAGTAGAAATTACCGGGAAGTATGCTCCAATCACTGCTGCCATTGTATTCCTTGATGTTAGTAACGTACTCTGGGATTGGTGGAGCTCTTATTCTTTTTCTTTTTGTTTTGTTTAACAACGAACTTCGTTACCCCTTACTACAGTGAGGTGTAATGTACAATATGTAACGTAATAAGGAAGCAAGGACACGGTTTCGAAAACAAACAAAAAAAAGCAGAACGTGGTCGAAAGTTTTGTTTCATGGGGAAGTCCAGCGTGTGGCTTTTGTCGCTTGCCAGGCCGCCATTGTAAAGAATTTGTTGTTAATGACTTGCCTGGTGAAATACAGGTGAAATTTTTTTTAAAAAGTGTGGTGCAGTGGCCTGGGCCCCTTCTCCACAGTGTGTGTCATTCACGCCGTGTTGGTGGGGTTGGTGAGCAGGTTGGTGTGTAATTGCAGCTGGGTGTACGTTCAGTGCTTGACCCGTTTCTCTTCTTCGTCTTCACCAGCAGGAGGTAACCCCATGGGCGTCAATGGAGGAGTCGGGGTGCAGCCCCAAAACCAGCCGTCGAGCCTTCTGCAGGATGCCATGCTGCACACCAGCATGAACGTGCAAAGGTACGTCCTTGAACTGCCTCTTATCAGTGTCAGTTAAATAAAAATGTATATATAAATTGATCTATAGATTTATTATCAGCGGGATGTGTGTTTTATTGAGTCTTTCTAATGTGAATATCAAGCCTTGGCCATAATTATTCTAATTTATCTTAGAAGTAACGATTAAATGGTGAATTTCAGGGGAACGGAGAACTGGCCTATTTGCCCTTCTGTCCATAGCCATATCCATACGACTCCACTAAACGTTATCTGACCTTCTCCTCCCTCTTCCCTTCATCCTTCCCTCCGTTTCTGCAGTCTGATGAATGACAGCGTTGGGGTCGGAGCCTTGGGTTCCATGCCCACGGCCACCCCGCCCTCCAGCGCTGGCATGAGGAAGGGCTGGCATGAGGACATCACCCAGGACCTGCGCAACCACCTGGTGCACAAGCTGTGAGTACTGGGACCTCCTAGTGCGCACACCTGCCAGGACATGTAATGTACTTTAACCCTTTAAAAAGTAGGCTTTTTTGGAAGGTTTTTTTTTCCCCTTCTAAATTCTAAGTCTGTGTTCTAGAACATTGCTTTCAATCACCACTAGTGGTTGTTACATCAGCATTAGAATCTTCTGCTCTTAGCTGAATATTCTAATGCTGATGCAGCAAAACACTTCCGTTAATTGAAAGCGAGTTTTAGAGTGGTAGAACACTGACTCAGAATTCTGGAAAGAAAAAAAACATTCCCAAAAACCAGCTCTTCACAGGGTTAAGACCTCCTGGTGCACAGAGCTGTCGGTACTGAAACCTCTGAGCCCGCGGGGCTGTCTGCTGTCATACACCCCGTCCAAACCGTGCGTGACTGTCGCGCTGCCCTGACGGGGCATGCAAACTTGAGCGGTCGCGGTTCGGGGGGTGACGGCGGCTGCTCTCTTCCCCGTCTGTCTCCAGCGTGCAGGCCATCTTCCCCACGCCCGACCCCGCGGCCCTGAAGGACCGGCGCATGGAGAACCTGGTGGCCTACGCGCGCAAGGTGGAGGGGGACATGTACGAGTCGGCCAACAGCAGGGTGAGAGCCGCCCTCCCGCGCTTTTTAACTGGTCTGTTTTCGCACTTTTTCCACACGCGTGTGAGGTGGTGACAGTCAGGTCATCGTTTAAAGACGTGACCGTTTCAGCCCATCGACACGCTTTCTCATGCATTCTGTTTTATAATGGAGGGAAGGTGGTTGTGTATGTGTGTATGAGCCCTTCTAACATCCAGCTGTTTTACTTTCTTTGCTTATAGTCATATTAAATGTACAGGCCCCGCTCCCACCTCACTGTCTGTCCGTCCCCCGCCCCCCCCCTCACTGTCTCTCCGTCTCCCCCCCAGGCGGAGTACTACCACCTCCTGGCAGAGAAGATCTATAAGATCCAGAAGGAGCTGGAGGAGAAGCGGAGGACGCGGCTGCAGAAGCAGGGAATGATGCCCACACAGTCCGGCCTGTCCCCCTCTGCCCTGCCACAGGGACCCACCGGCCTGGGCCAGCCCCCGCCCCCCAACGCACTGCCCTCCAGTGAGTACTGCCCCCTACACACTGCCCTCCAGTGAGTACTGCACTGCCCTCCAGTGAGTACTCTCCCCTACACACTGCCCTCCAGTGAGTACTGCCCCCTACACACTGCCCTCCAGTGAGTACTGCACCCTACACACTGCCCTCCAGTGAGTACTGCACCCTACACACTGCCCTCCAGTGAGTACTGCACCCTACACACTACCCTCCAGTGAGTACTGCCCCTACACACTGCCCTCCAGTGAGTACTGCACCCTACACACTGCCCTCCAGTGAGTACTGCACCCTACACACTGCCCTCCAGTGAGTACTGCACCCTACACACTGCCCTCCAGTGAGTACTGCACCCTACACACTGCCCTCCAGTGAGTACTGCCCCCTACACACTGCCCTCCAGTGAGTACTGCACCCTACACACTGCCCTCCAGTGAGTACTGTCCCCTACACACTGCCCTCCAGTGAGTACTGCCCCCTACACACTGCCCTCCAGTGAGTGCTGCACCCTACACACTGCCCTCCAGTGAGTGCTGCACCCTACACACTGCCCTCCAGTGAGTACTGCACCCTACACACTGCCCTCCAGTGAGTACTGCACCCTACACACTGCCCTCCAGTGAGTACTGCACCCTACACACTGCCCTCCAGTGAGTACTGCCCCTACACACTGCCCTCCAGTGAGTACTGCACCCTACACACTGCCCTCCAGTGAGTACTGCACCCTACACACTGCCCTCCAGTGAGTACTGCACCCTACACACTGCCCTCCAGTGAGTACTGCACCCTACACACTGCCCTCCAGTGAGTACTGCCCCTACACACTACCCTCCAGTGAGTACTGCACCCTACACACTGCCCTCCAGTGAGTACTGCCCCTACACACTGCCCTCCAGTGAGTACTGCACCCTACACACTGCCCTCCAGTGAGTACTGCACCCTACACACTGCCCTCCAGTGAGTACTGCACCCTACACACTGCCCTCCAGTGAGTACTGCACCCTACACACTGCCCTCCAGTGAGTACTGCACCCTACACACTGCCCTCCAGTGAGTACTGCCCCCTACACACTGCCCTCCAGTGAGTACTGCCACCTACACACTGCCCTCCAGTGAGTACTGCACCCTACACACTGCCCTCCAGTGAGTACTGCCCCCTACACACTGCCCTCCAGTGAGTACTGCACCCTACACACTGCCCTCCAGTGAGTACTGCACCCTACACACTGCCCTCCAGTGAGTACTGCCCCTACACACTGCCCTCCAGTGAGTACTGCCCCTACACACTGCCCTCCAGTGAGTACTGCACCCTACACACTGCCCTCCAGTGAGTACTGCACCCTACACACTGCCCTCCAGTGAGTACTGCCCCCTACACACTGCCCTCCAGTGAGTACTGCCCCCTACACACTGCCCTCCAGTGAGTACTGCACCCTACACACTGCCCTCCAGTGAGTACTGCCCCTACACACTGCCCTCCAGTGAGTACTGCACCCTACACACTGCCCTCCAGTGAGTACTGCCCCCTACACACTGCCCTCCAGTGAGTACTGCACCCTACACACTGCCCTCCAGTGAGTACTGCACCCTACACACTGCCCTCCAGTGAGTACTGCACCCTACACACTGCCCTCCAGTGAGTACTGCACCCTACACACTGCCCTCCAGTGAGTACTGCCCCTACACACTGCCCTCCAGTGAGTACTGCACCCTACACACTGCCCTCCAGTGAGTACTGCCCCTACACACTGCCCTCCAGTGAGTACTGCCCCCTACACACTGCCCTCCAGTGATGTGTGGCTGCTCGGTGTTGGAATCCCTAAAACCGGGGGGTAAATTTGAGCTCGGGTGTATCAGGATCAGAATGCAGCTGTTCTAGTGAGTTCCCTGTGGGACGGCGCCAGTTCTGACCCCTCTGGGTCTCTTGCAGACGGCCCCCTCTCGGACCCCTCACTCGTGCGGCCCTCAGTGCCCAATCAGATGGTGAACAGGATGCAGAACCCTGCAGGTACGCTGGTGTGTGTAGAGCAGGCTCACAAACCCGTGACTGATGTCTGTGTTCAAGTAGGCTCACAGACTGCTGGTGTGTGTGTGTGTGCGCGGAGCAGGCTCACAGACCGCTGTGTGTGTGTGTGTGTGTGTGTGTGTGTGTGTGTGTGTGTGTGTGTGTGTGTGTGTGTGTGTGTGTGTGTGTGTGTGTGTGTGTGTGTGTGTGTGTGTGTGTGTGTGTGTGTGTGTGTGTGTGTGTGTGTGTGTGTGTGTGTGTGTGTGTGTGTGTGTGTGTGTGTGTGTGTGTGTGTGTGTGTGTGTGTGGAGCAGGCTCACAGACTACTGGCATGCGTGCGTGCGTGTGGAGCAGGCTCATAGACCGCTGATGTCTGTGTGTGCGTGTGTGTGTGTGAGCGAGCGGACTGTATCTCCTCTGTACTCACCTGCTGCTGTGTGTCTGTAGGCATGAACCAGTTCAGCTCGCTGGGGATGCCGTCTCTGGGCCAGCGCTCCACCCCTCCCCTCCAGCTCGGCTCGCCTCTCAACCAGGTCAGTAGGATACTGTCCCCTTTACACACGGTCACTGCAAACTTTACACACGGTCACTGTACGCTCTTTACACACGGTCACTGCAAACTTTACACATGCTCACTGTCCCCTTTTCACTGTCCCCTTTCACACGGTCACTGTCCCCTTTCACACGGTCACTGTCCCCTTTACACATGGTCACTGTCCCCTTTACACACGGTCACTGCAAACTTTACATACGGTCACTGTCCCCTTTACACAGTCACTGTATGCTCTTTACACACGGTCACTGTCCCCTTTCACATAGTCACTGCAACTTTTACACACGGTCACTGTCCCCTTTACACATAGTCACTGCAACCTTTACACACAGTCATTGTCCCCTTTACACACGGTCACTGTCCCCTTTACACACGGTCACTGTTCCCTTTACACATAGTCACTCTTTGCGTTTCTGTGACCGCGCGGTGACGAACGTGTTCTGTGTCTGGTTCTCCCTCAGATGGGCATGGGGCCGGCAAGGATGGGCCAGCCCAACGTGGCTCAGCTCCAGAACCAGTACCTGCCCCCGGGCCAGTTCCCCGGGTCGGGCATGGGCGGCATGGCACAGCAGGGGCCGCAGGGCGCGATGACACAGGTGAGAGGCGTGGCCCACGTGTCCGTCCCGCGACTTACAGAACACTGACCGAAAACCACCGGTCTGTGGCTCTTCCGTGCTTCTATTTCAGGAGCATTTGCTCCTGAAAACTAATGTGTGCCAACTGGGTTCTGGGGTGCGTCTACTGATTACTAATTGCATTAGCGTGCTCTTAAATTCCAGCTCGGGGGCACATGTGCTCCTTTGGGAGAAACGCTAGCGTAGAGCCCAGTGGCGTTTTATACGGTGATGGTTGGAAGCAGCATCGCATGGTGCCTGTGTCGATTGTGATTATCTGGTACTAAATGTGCCCCCCTCCCCTTCCTGCAGGCTCGGATCCCCACCCCTCCCTCGCTCCCCGTCAGCAGTCCAATCGCGCAGCCGGGGTCGGTCGGGGGCTCCATGGGGCCCGGCAGCGTCGGCGGGGGACCCCCCTCGAACCTGGGCCCCCCCTCCAACTCCTCACAGCCCAGCTCTCACCCGCACTGCCCGCCCGTCCGCCAGAACTCCCCCTCCCCCGCCCGCAGTCGCACCCCCACCCCCCACCAGACCCCCCCGGGCCTGGGGGGCTCCCTGACCCCGCAGCCGCCCACCCCCAACCCCCCTCAGCTGGCCCCTCCGGCCCCGCAGCAGCAGCAGCAGGGCATGAGCGCGGACAAGCCCTCCCAGCTGCAGCACCACCAGGGGCTGGGGTCCGCCCCGCCCCCTCATAGCGGCCCCGCCCCGTCGGCCCCGCCCGCGAGCGCCACGCTGGCGCCTCAGCTGCCACGCACGCCGGTGAGTACAGGGGCACCCTGAACCCGTACACCCCCTACCCCCCATCCCATGCTTGGCCTCCCCTTCAGCCCCTCTCATAGCTCTGTGTCATGCCCCCTACACCCAGCACACCCCCTTCCTACTAATTCCATTTTTAATATATTCATGGTTTAGGTTTCTCATCTTAGGGCTGATTATGGATGTATAATCTGTATTTATAATTTGTACTCTGGTTGGCATAGTTAGTGCTGATGTTGCCCCAGCATTAGCTAGTCTGGGACTGGTACTGCTCAGGGTTTCCCCCAGGAAAGTTGTTAGGCCCGGTAGCAAGTATCTTTTGACGGGGGCTGGCGGCCCGGCGCGGGCCGGCGGCCAAGTGTCTTTTTTGGGGCACATTATTTAACTGACTAGCACTGATAGTTTAACTTAAGGTACAGTGGTGGCTGCTGAGCTGAAAATCGAGGAGGCAGAAAACTTCCCCTGATTATTAGTCTTGACTTCCAATCATTTTCCTTGATTAACAAGTCTGCCCACGATCTCAATAATTCAACTGCAGATAAACACAGTTTCCTTCGTCACGCCATGCTATGAAGATCAAATAAATACAAAATAAATTATAAACTCAAAAATGCCATCTAACCTGTGCTCGTTCAAATGACATCATCTGCGTATTCCAGATCTTTGCCATGAACATTTTCGGAGTGTCTACGTTTATCCAGTTTTTAATATGCTAATGTCGATTGAAATGTGCACAATTTTGCGACGTAAATAGAATGTTTTTCTCGTCTAAACTAATGGAGGAGAACTGTCTCTATCATATTATGTCCTTTATAATCAAGTACAATCATTAAAAACAAGTTTACACCAATAATAACGTTAATCAGTTTAAGGGATGTTCTGCCTGCTCATTTTTCCGCTCAGCACCCGTCACTAGGGCACCCAGTGGTTTTCTTTCACTTTAAAAACAGGACCAAGTGAAAACCTAGTATATGGTTTTGGGGACTGCCCCGCTATTGCGGTCCAGCTAAAATAACTAGCACTTTGCAGTAAACGGTGGGTAGACATTTTGACAATTAGGACGTTGGCTCTTCTCCATTGCTCTTAATGGTCTACAAGAAAATACAAATAATTCGAAATCCACGCCTGCAAGTCCATTATTAAAATACTTGGGTAGATTTGTTAATCACCGCTGATGGCGTTAATTTCTACTTGTTTAACGTGACTTTCGAAAGGTTAGTTAGCGCTGTCGTAAAATTTAGTGTTAACACATTAGGCTACTACGGTTTCGGTAAGAAGAAATTTTAGGATAGCGCTTCCAATGCGACGGAAACAGCCATAGATTTACCCACGAGCCACCTCTGTTTAAAATGTAAACAAGTAAGACAGTCTTCGCGGTCGGGGAAAATTTTATGACTGCGTCACCCAGCGAGTGAACACCACAAACAGCGGTGGTGTAATAGTTATTAGGTCATTACTAACTGATTGTGGCAAAAAAACTGCAGTGAAAACTTGCTTGGTTAACCACCACCACCACCCCCCCCCCCCCCCCATTTCAAAAACTCATCGGATGTACACGAATCACACAAATGACCTATTTTGGATTCAAAACGGCGAATTTCGTCGAAAAGCGACTAGTTTGCAGGTATGCGTCAAGAGTGGCTGACCCTCAACCGTAGCGTTTATTCCCCAAAGGTGGTATTTCTAGATATAGCCTAATTTTGCCGCTGTGTTAACACATTTCTACGTTTGCCGGTCAAGCACTCTTCACTGTAAGAAGAAATTTTAGGATTTTCCGTTTTTTTTGTGTCGAAAGTGCTATGACGGAAACAACGATAGATTTACTCGGGAGCCACATCTGTTCAAAATGTAAACAAGTCCGGCAGTTTTCACAGTCGGGAAAAAAATTATGACAACGTTGTCGTGCACGTCAATGTCATCAAGCTAACGCTATTAATAGTCGTTATTTCGATGGCGATTAATAAGTCATGTAGGCTAATGTTACAATGTATCGAACGTTACATGCATGCTACTAGTTTAACGTTACCTACACACTGCTTAAGTTAATATAAAAAGAATGTATGCCTACTTACCAACGAGATTAAGTGATAACGCGGAAGTTTGTAACGAGGTTAGTTAGCCTACTAAATAAGAAATGATGGCTTGCTAGGTAACGTTAGCTTGTGATAGTTGGAAGCGTCAAGTGTTGAATGTCACTACGCACAATGAGGGTAAAGAACACTGATCTCAGACCTGCTGTTTTCCTATAGTGCGTTCACGTTTAAACCAACAGATGTCGCTGGGGAGCTTTCCAACCGAGCCGCCCCACTGTAACTGTAGTTTAAAAAACATCTTTAAAATACTTTAAAAAATGTTTTATTCCCAGATGCTTAGGCCCGGCGGGGGTCAACTTAGGCCCGGCGGGCCGCCGGACTTGCAATACACTGGCGGAAACCGTGCTACTGCTCTTTAATCACATTTGATTTAACGCATGTTTGTTTGCTCTACATTGTAAGCTGCTCTGGCTAAGCCTACCTGTTAAATGAATGTGATGTGATGTAAAGTCCGTGCTGATTGGCTCTCTCCCGGTGTTGCTCTGTGATGGCCCCTCTCTCTGTTTCTCTATATCCGCTCTGCTGTGGCCCCTCCCCCTCACCGCTGGCGCTCTCTCTCCTCCCAGCTGTCCCAGAAGTCTGCGTTCACGGCGGACGGGCAGGTCTCCACGCCGGCCTCCGTCAGCAGCGCGGACACGGGCTCCCAGCACCCCCCCTGCGACGGCCACGCCCCCCTGGACTCCAAGGTGGAGATCAAGCAGCAGGACGAGGAGAGCGGGGACACGGACGGGGGCTTGGGTGGGAAGCGAGCCGACGTCAAGGCCGAGGAGAAGCCTGAGGTGAGCGGCTGCTGGTTGAGAGCGGCGGGGGAGTGATAGAGCAGCGGGGGAGCAGCAGTGGGGTCTCCTTAAACTGGCCTGCCCAGTGCTGTTTTTACTGGCCGCTTTAGGCCATTTGGGTTGGCCCTGGGTTGTATGGGTGACCTAGGGACAGGCTTGGCTGGTACCAAGGTGTAACTCCCCAGTAGCAGAATCTGTATCCTGAGTCCTGGGATCATTCTGTCCTTTAGCGGGGCTCAAAGTTCTCTGAATTCCCTCAATTCTCAGCTGTTCCCCCTCATATGAAAAATAACAGCGAGTGCAGATCACCTTGAGCCAGGTACATGCTGGTCAGACCAGCAGAGCCATGCATGTCACTGTGGGTGGGATCCTACCTTTGGTATTTTTGAAGGGTTTTAACTGTCCTCAGCCCGTTTTGGCAGTGAGGGGGGTTTGTATTTTGCCTGACACTGATGCCCCTCCCTCCGCCCCGTCCCTCCCGCAGGTGAAGGAGGAGTCGGCCCGGGAAGGGGGCAAGGCGGAGCCCATGGAGACGGCGTCCGCGCCGTCCGCGCCGTCCGCGCCGTCGAGCGAAGACCGCAAACCCGAGGTGAAGACGGAGCCTAAAGAGGAAGAGGAGGGGTCGGGGGGAGCTCAGAGCTCCCAGTCCAGCGCCCAGACCAAGAGGAAGAGTAAGTCGCCCGTGGTCTGTCTGTCTGTCTGTGTGTCTGTCTGTCCGTCCCCCATGGGCTGCTCTCCTGTTTGTCTGCCTAGTGCTGGCAGGACGCGAGGACTGTATAAATGGGCGAGGAGTCCCCCTCGTTTACATCCATTCACTTAATTCAGGAAATGAATTGTAAGTCAGTTCATTATCTGAAAATAAAATCATTGTAGAATGTTACGGGCATTTTTTAAAGCGGTGAAATAAATGTCGGTTAATATCCTGAATTGGCTGGATCTGAATGGAGCTGACCCAGAAGAGCTGTACTCCCCTGCTCTGTGTAGTGCTTTCTGTGGGGGGTTTTCGCAGGTAGAATCCCAAGGGCCTCGATTTAAAATGGCGGTTCTTCCGTCCGTAAGGTGCGAGGCTGTCGCCGCCTGTATGACGGCCCGTACGTGCTCCTCCAGGCCTGAGGTGGGGAGCTGCAGGGTCCCGGTGCGGCTGGGCGGCGGCCTCTCGCTTTCAGCATTAACGCACGCTGTTAATTCCCTCTGCTTGATTAAGTCATCTGAAACCTGGCGGGGCTCCAGATGCAACCGCTTCTCTGCCAGATATTTTGGAGAGGAGGCACCTGTGACACGAGCGAAAGCAAGCGGAATTGTTTTTGTCTCCGAATTATAACGGACTCGCGCTTTGTTTAAATATTTGCATGTTTGCCACGGAACCCGAGGAGTTCAAAATTTGACAGTGCCCTCCCGCGATTGGCTGGTTGTTTGCCATCCAAGCGGCATTGCTAAACCAATTGAGTGAAGTGGGCAGCAGTCGTGCTGAAGAAGCTGAGGGAGAGCGCAGTTTCTCCGTTTGCTGTGCACTCCTTGTGTCTGGAGAGTTTGAGCCTGCTGTGACAACACAAGTCTTCTCTGCTCTTAAATTCATAGTGGGGAAAATGGAGTTTAATTAATTGAAGGAAATGATTAATGAATATTTATTAAAATTGGATATTGTATTTAAACCAGCAGTAAGCACTGGGAAGTTACTGCAGTGCTTTGTTGCTGTTCTCACTGAGCACTGCAGGTGTGTTCAGGGCATATTGCCCAACTGCTGCAGCAAAACGCTCAGACATCAAACGTTTCTTTGTGTTAATGCTGCTTTATTTCCTTGTTCATATTTCTTATATTTAAATGAATGTTAAATGCATTAAATGTGATTTGAACTTGAGACGGCATGTGTATAACAAGTAGTGCCTGGCTCTGTGCTGCCTCCTCTCTCTCCCCTGTGCTCTGACTCCTCTCTCTCCCCTGTGCTCTGACTCCTCTCTCTCCCCTGTGCTGACTCCTCTATCCCCTGTGCCTCCTCCTCTCTCCCCTGTCCCTCCTCCTCCTCTCTCTCCCGTGCTGACTCCTCTCTCCCCTGTCCCTCCTCCTCCTCCTCTCTCCCCTGTGCTGACTCCTCTCTCCCCTGTGCTGACTCCTCTCTCCCCTGTCCCTCCTCCTCCTCCTCTCTCCCCTGTCCCTCCTCCTCTCTCTCCTGTGCTGACTCCCCTCTCCCCTGTGCCTCCTCTCCAGACTTTAAACCGGAGGAGCTGCGGCAGGCCCTGATGCCCACGCTGGAGGCGCTGTACCGCCAGGACCCCGAGTCTCTGCCCTTCCGCCAGCCCGTGGACCCCCAGTTACTGGGAATACCCGTACGTATGCGGGCTGGTCACCGCACTGCACTGACATCCATCTCACCCGCCTTTCCCCCCCCCCCCCTTTAAATCTGTGTGTTTGTGGGAGGTTTTACTGTGGGGTATAACACGGGTGTAATGAACTGTCCTGTTTCTCACATTTATCATGGTGAATTTACAGTATTCATAGCCCACTGGCCACAGCGTCTAAATGAGTGAATAAGTTCTTTGCAACTTCTAGAACACACCAGATACTTGGGTATCAAAACATTGGGACAGGTTTCAAGTTTTATTCTTGTATAGTAATGGTGGAATTGAATGAGTTCTGGTGCTCGTATTGTAGAAAATTATTATAATCTTTAGTTTTAGTAACATTAGGTTACAGCGGTCTTACCACAGCTATGAAAGTCGTACTGCACCAGACTGGCTATTCTTACCGGCCTGTTCCTGGGTAAAGTGGTGGTGTCAAGGGTTGCTGCGTTTTAGTGGCAGTGTTAATGAAAGAAAAGTGAGCAGTCATGGTGCTTCATGCATGAATCTCTGCAGCTTTCAACACACTGTTCCCTTCCCCTGCTTTTCTTAATTTTGCCCCCCCCCCCCCACGCCTGTGTGAACCCCAAACAGGACTACTTTGACATAGTGAAGAACCCCATGGACCTGTCCACCATCAAGCGCAAGCTGGACACGGGCCAGTACCAGGAGCCCTGGCAGTACGTGGACGACATCTGGCTCATGTTCAACAACGCCTGGCTGTACAACCGCAAGACCTCCCGCGTCTACAAGTACTGCTCCAAGCTGGCCGAGGTGTTCGAGCTGGAGATCGACCCCGTCATGCAGGGCCTGGGGTACTGCTGCGGCAGGAAGGTGAGCCGCGGGACTCTGCCAGGGCCAGGGTGTCTGTGCCTGTCTGTGTCTGGGCCTGTCTGTGTCTGTGCCTGTCTCTCTGTACCTGTCTGTGTCTGTCTGTCTGCTAGTCTGTGTCTGTCTGTGCCTGTCTCTCTGTCCCTGTCTGTGTCTGTGCCTGTCTCTGCTTGTCTGTGCCTGTTTCTTTGTGCTTGTCTGTGTCTGTGCCTGTCTCTCTGTCCCTGTCTGTGTCTGTGCCTGTCTCTTTGTGCTTGTCTGTGTCTGTGCCTGTCTCTTGGTGCCTGTCTGTGTCTGTCTCTTGGTGCCTGTCTGTGCCTACCTGTGTCTGTACGTGTCTGTCTGTCCCTCTGCCTGTCTGTGCCTGTCTCTCTGTGCCTGAGGCTGCTGGTCTGAGTGTGTCTGTATGCTTTACCATGATAACGAGGAGTCCTTAAAGAATCACATTAGCTCCTCAGACATTGCAGTTCACAAAGGATGATTAATATCAAAGTGCAGTTTTATGAAGGATTGTGTCTAATGATGTTAATGATGCTTCTGCAGGATGATTGATGTCCCAGTGAGGTTTATAAAGGATGATTAATGTCATAATAATGGTGATTGTAATGAGGCAATGTAGGTGACATTGGCAAGTAGGGAGGGTTTGGGGCTGTAGGCCACACTGCTCTTCTGTGGAAACTGGCTGGTGTTCGTGACTAACATGGATGCCTTGCTCTCTCACTCTGTCCTTCCGTCCCTGTCTGTCTGTCCGTCCCCCAGCTGGAGTTCTCCCCGCAGACTCTGTGCTGCTATGGGAAGCAGCTGTGCACTATTCCCCGCGACGCTGCTTATTTCAGCTACCAGAACAGGTGAGAGCTCCCCCAGCCCCCCAGCCCCCCCAGCCCTGCTCCTCTGGTCTCACAGCCGCACACATGCTCACATGGGCGCACACACACACACACACACACACACACGCGTACAAACGGGCACTCACGCGCACACACCCACAAACACACGCGCGCGCTCACATGCTCACTCTCATACACACACACACACACACACACACACACATACACGGGCACACACACGCAAACACACACATGCTGAATTGGCACCCCCCATACCTCCCCTCATTGGTAACAGACTAATCTGCAGTGGACGCTGATAGATTAGGTGAGGCTTGTGCCATGTCGCTCAGGTGAGGGAATGGTGTGTGGATGGATGTGACCGGGCACACGCAGCCTGGGGGGGGGGAAGGGGGCGGGGGGGGGCTGCGGGGCCGGTGGGGGAGGGATGACTGCATGCGCTGGCACGCAATGCGCACGGTTACCACGCTGCTGTCATGACTGCGGCCATGCGGTCCGCATGCACACGCACAGTACATCCAGACGCGCAACCAAAATCACTGGAATGCTGCTCTGACGTACATTACACTATTGACAGACGTATTGGGTAGCCTGGGTGTGGGGTGGGGTGGGGGTGGGGGGCGGTTGTAATAAAATAGCTGATATTACATCCCGACTGTTCCATCCACTTTATTACACACGCTGAACAAACAGCTGGAAACGCAGTGCGTTAGTTTGGCAGTGACTCGCTGGTTGAAGGTTGACTCTGAAACTGCAGTCATGAAGTCTGCAGAACGAGCCTCATTATCTCCATCACATTCTGATCTGCACTCCCGCAGAATACATGAAAGCAGAGCACCAAGGAAGGACTTTAAGTGTCCGTGAGACTTACAGGGTTTGATACTCGAATGACAGGGGTTTGATCTGAGTCAGGAATTTTGGGGAAGACCTGGTTCTGTTTGTCTCTGTGCTTATTGCTTCCATGTCATCGGCTCTGAATGGATCAGCAAAGTATTCAGACTCCGCCTGCGTCCAAATCTGGTTGATTTCAGTCACTGTTATGCCGTATCCGATAGCTAATAACAATGCCTTTGGAGGAAAAGGGGACTTGGCGTGTGCAGTAAAGTGATGGAGACTGTGGGCGAGGATGCAGGTTGATAGCGGGGCCTTTGGAATGAACGTTCGCAGTGGAATGCTTTCGTGTAGCTATTATTCATCATCGTCCATAATCGCTGCAGCACGATATTAAATGAACTGTGTGTGAATGTCATCTTGGAATTGATGCACTTTGAGCGATATCGGCTAAAAATGTTTTTAATGTAATAAAATTGTCTTGCTGATAAATGCTTTCCCCCCCCCGAGCCTCATTCACTGTCATTTCCCCATTGTAATAATAGTCTATAATACACTGGCGTTTGTAAAGTTGGTCCCTTTTTATTTCTGAATTGTTTGGGTGGGAATACGTAACCATTTCCGACTAAAGTTACTGAAACATAAGGGGCAAATTCAGTGCTTTTACAGCACAAATCTACACCAGTCATTTTTAGCAGACGGCAGGTTACTTCATGTGTTTCTATAAACATACGGATTATATACAAAGTATATGTGACATTTTGCCTCGCTCGCCGCTCTCCGTAAAGCTGTTGTGTTCCCATCTCTCTGTGTTGTGGGTACGGAGCGACGCTCCTGCGGAAATAAAAAGGGACCTCCTTTAAAAGGCGCTCAGTGAAGAAATGCCGCTGCATCTGTTGCTTGTTCTTATTTTTCTCATCTCCATGTTATTACGCCCCCCCCCAGCTGATACCCCATTGCTGTGTTGCTGTTATGTACTGCTGTGCCTGGTGATTTGTCCCAATGCTAATCTGTGCTTTGCCTTGGCTTTCTGCTCTGTGTTATCTTGGATGTTGTCACGTCTTCCCCCGCCCCCCATCCATCCATCCATCCGTCCATCCTTCCCTCCCTCCATCTATCTCTCCACCCTGGTCTTGTCTGTAACTTTTTGTTTTGTCCTCCCCATTACCACCATTTCCCTTGTTTTCCTTCATACTTCTTACGCTTGTGCCATCTGCATTGGCCTGATCCACTCCAAAATTTACCCCCTCCCCAAAAATTATCCTGCATCTCGATTGGCTGGCTTGACGACGACCCCGCCCTCTGCTCCTCCTGTGTTGCCTGCTCCCTCTTGGCCTGCCCTGCCCTGCCCTGATTGGTGGCTGCTGCTTCGTGCCCTCACTGTGATTGGCTGTCCTGTGCGGAATGGTGTAGTTCACCAAAATTTGGACTTATTGCTGACAGGTACCACTTCTGTGAGAAGTGTTTCAACGAAATCCAGGGCGAGTGCGTTTCCCTGGGAGACGACCCCTCCCAGCCCCAGACGTGAGTACCGCCCCGCCCCCCTCCCCTCCCGCTCGCGCCGTCTCTCCGCGTGCAGTCGCTCTCGTTTTTCTGCTGCGTCCATCCCAGTAAGGACTTCCCCCATGTATTTTGCCCTTTGAGGTAGCGATAAATGTTTTGTATTTATAGACTTATCTTGTGTCTCCTTCCTCCCCTCTCCCTTTGAAGTGGTGCTTGTTTGGTCTGTCTGTCTTCCTGCAATCTCTCCCTGACCCACTTGTTCTCCTCTGAAGCCCTTCCTGTCATCCTCCCCTTCCTTCCGGTCAGCCTCCTCGGTTCTTTCCCGGGATTCCCGCAGTCCGCTGCTTTCGGTTTCTCGCTTAGCCTGTGTGACTGCGTGTTACTGAGGAGATGTGTGTGACTGCATGTTACTGAGGAGATGTGTGTGACTGCGTGTTACTGAGGAGATGTGTGTGACTGCGTGTTACTGAGGAGATGTGTGTGACTGCGTGTTACTGAGGAGATGTGTGTGACTGCGTGTTACTGAGGAGATGTGTGTGAGAGCTGTGGGGTGAGGGAGGGAGGCCGGATTGGGAGCAGGTGTGATAGGGTAGTGTTGGGTTAGGGTGCAGGTGTGATGGGTGGTGTTAGGTTAGGGTGCAGGTATGAGGGTGGTGTTGGGTTGGGGTACAGGTGTGATGGGTGTGGGGAGCAGGTGTGTTGGGTGGTGTTGGGTTAGGGTGCAGGTGTGATGGGTAGTGTTGGGTTAGGATGCAGGTGTGATGGGTGGTGTTGGGAAAGGGAGCAGGTGTGGTGTAGGGAAAGGGAGTAGGTGTGATAGGGTAGTGTTGGGTTAGGGTGCAGGTGTGATGGGTGGTGTTGGGTTAGGGTGCAGGTGTGAAAGGGTGGTGTTGGGTTAGGGTGAGGGTGTGATGGGTGGTGTAGGGTGTAGGGAGCAGGTGTGTTGGGTAGTGTTGGGTTAGGGTGCAGGTGTGATAGGTGGTGTAGGGAAAGGGAGCAGGTGTGATGGGTGGTGTAGAGAGCAGGTGTGTTGGGTGGTGTTGGGTTAGGGTGCAGGTGTGATGGGTGGTGTAGGGAAAGGGAGCAGGTGTGATGGGTGTTGTAGGGTGTAGGGAGCAGGTGTGTTGGGTGGTGTTGGGTTAGGGTGCAGGTGTGATGGGTAGTGTTGGGTTAGGGTGCAGGTGTGATGGGTGGTGTAGGGAAAGGGAGCAGGTGTGATGGGTGTTGTAGGGTGTAGGGAGCAGGTGTGATGGGTGGTGTTGAGTTAGGGTGCAGGTGTGATGGGTGGTGTTGGGTTGGGGTACAGGTGTGATGGGTGGTGTAGGGAAAGGGAGCAGGTGTGATGGGTGGTGTTGAGTTAGGGTGCAGGTGTGATGGGGTGCTGTACAGGCTAACAGAGAGATGGTGCTTCAGGCTCATCTGGTCCCTGAAGCTGAAGCCGTCCCACTCAGACTGACTCTGACCCCCTGCTTTTCCCTCTCATTTCAGCTCCATCAACAAAGATCAGTTTGAGAAGAAGAAGAACGACACGCTGGACCCTGAACTGTACGTTTGACTTTCAGTTCTGTTTCCTCTTTGCGTTCCGTTAATAAAGACAGTGATGATGCTGTTTGTCAGCGGTGTTAGTGCACAGCTGTGCCTGGTAGGTAATTGGCACTGATCTACGATATAGGCACATCTACAGGTTGGTACAGTGCAAACACTGGGTTCAGAGTATATCCTTTGAGATGTACTGCATGATAAAAAATTTTGGTATAAAACCAGTTTTATGTAAAAAATATTTTGATGCATTTTATTTTGGCGTACAGGCAAGCAAGCCAGAGGAAGGTGAAGCTCAGAATTCAGATAGAGGCGCTGGAATTGTTCACCATACATCCCTCTTTCATGTTATAATTCATGAAAATGGAGAACAGGTTTAAGCCCATCCTGGGCTGGGGGAGGTATAATCATGCGCTGAATGATTCTCTCTCCTTCCTCTCTCCCTCTCCTTCCCTCTCTCTGTCTTTCCCTCTCCCCCTCTCCCTCTCCTTCCCTCTCTCTCTCTCTGTCTTTCCCTCTCTCTCTCTCCCTCTCTCTCTCTCTCTCCCTCCCTCCCTCTCCCTCTCTCTCTCTCTCTCTCTCTCGGCAGGCTTGTGGAATGTACTGACTGTGCTCGCAAAATGCACCAGATCTGTGTTCTGCACCATGAGACGATCTGGCCCTCAGGGTGAGGCTCTCCTTCATTCTCCCGTCTCTCCGGTGTGCTCTGTCACAGGTGCACGCGTGTGTGTACCTGTGTGAACATTGTACGTGTAATTAGGGTGTGTAATGACCCCTTTTGCCCCTGCCGTCCTCCGCTCACCCGCTCTTCCCGCCCCACAGCTTTGTGTGTGACGGTTGTCTGAAGAAAGCCAACAAGTCGCGGAGAGAGAACAAGTACGCTGCTAAAAGTGAGTGCACTTAGTGGGGGCGGGGGGGGGGATGGGGGGGAGGGGTTCTTTTAAATCTCTCCGTAATCTGCATTAATATTTCTGGTACCTGAGGATTAAAGTAGAGCAGATGTATGAGCCCCATGTCCTCTTTCCCACATTGCAGATGCACTTCAGGGAAAAAAAAAAAAAAAAAAAAAAAAAAAAGAATCAAGTGTAATTTTCTGTGAGAAATGCATAGCAGATACAGGTTGAATGTAAGTGTTGCTTTTTCTGAAAGGTGCTTTGTATTTCTCATCTTGAGGGCGTGGCTGAAGCAGGGACAGGTATAATGCAGATGAGCTGGGGGGGAGGGGGAGAGGAGGAGAGGGGGAGGGATGCGCGTCAGAGTGCGCTCACGCCCCCACACCGTATGCAAATGTGTCCGTGTGCCGCACGCGCTCACTGCTACCCGGGTCACACCAGGCGAATTCCTCCTCTTCGGTTGCTCGGCAACTGGATCTGTTTTTGTATTTTTGTCCGAGGAGCCGCGTACTCCTTGGCGATGGATTTGAATTCGTCGGTTTGGAGGAAGAAGCTGTTGGCAGGGAAGAGCTTGGTCTTTTTCAGCTCGTTTTGCGAGACGCTGATTCTAGATGGCCCAGTAAATAGTGGCTTGCTTCGGGCAAATGAGATTCCAATGCAAATATTCAAGATTATCCAGGCCTTTCTGAAACCATTCTAATTTCAAATAGCTGAAATGACAGCTACTCTCCGTTTGATTGGATGGCTACCCAGACAGGATGAGCAGCTATTTTTGCAGTGGAGGCTTTTATTGTAAAACTCTCAGAAGCCCTGTTCCGATATTTATGTTTGCTGTGTTGCTTCCCAAACAGATGTTTTCCTGACACTGGGACTTGTTAACATTTCTATGGTTTGTGATCATAAAAAGTGTTAATCAGGGATTTTCAAACACTCATACATGATATTCCAAAACATTGGTCTCTCTGTTGGTGTTTTAATTCAGTTAAAATTACATGCCTCAATACCCCCTTAATAATCCCTGTGTATGCCTGATCTTGTGGTTCCCTGCAGTTCACTTGATGTCCTGTCGCTTCTGAATATCGTTTCCTGTAAAATCTCTTGTCATTTTTCCGAGATATATTTCCATGTAAGTGGACTAAAGCAATTAATAATTCAAGCTTCTCTGCTTTGGAGGCCTTCGCCCTGCCCGTTTTCCCCCACAGTCCTAACATTTCCCCCACTCTCTCTCAGGGGTGAAATGTGATATGTGTTGACGTCGTCTGCCGTCAGAGCTCCATCGCACTCTCACCCTCACGCTCACCTGTGCTTTTCCTCTCAGGGCTGCCCCAGACCAAGCTGGGCAGCTTCCTGGAGGGGCGGGTCAACGACTACCTGCGGCGGCAGAGCCACCCGGAGTCGGGCGACGTCACCGTCCGCGTGGTCCACGTCTCCGACAAGGTGGTGGAGGTCAAGCCTGGCATGAAGGCCCGGTGAGTCTCTGGGAATGGGCACGAGTGGAGGGGCCAGTGATGTCACAGTGTGTGGAATGGGGAGTGATGTCACAGTGTGTGGAATGGGGAGTGATGTCACAGTGTGTGGAATGGGGAGTGATGTCACAGAGAGTGCAATTGGGAGTGATGTCACAGTGAGTGGAATGAGGAGTGATGTCAGAGCAGAGGGAGAGGTGTCAGTGGAGGACAGACTGACGTGTTGGAGACTGAAGATTGAGTGATGTCACAGTGGAGATCACGCAGAGAGTGGTGTTTGCGTGAAATGAAGCTCTGAAGGCAGTCAAGGTGCCTAAATGGATGAATGTCATTGTGCAGAGGAGGTAAGGGCTGGATAGTGCTATGCATTTCCCTGCTTGCTGGCTCACTGGCTCTCTCCTGTGTGCTCTCCGCAGGTTTGTGGACAGCGGCGAGATGGCGGAGTCCTTCCCTTACAGGACGAAGGCTCTGTTTGCGTTTGAGGACATCGATGGCGCCGACGTCTGCTTCTTCGGCATGCACGTGCAGGAGTACGGCTCGGACTGCCCACCGCCCAACCAGAGGTCAGAAAAACCGCTGGCATCTCTGACCCGGACGTGACCTTACACACAACCTTCACTTCCCCGCTACCTGACCTCCCTGCCGCCCGTCCTCACAGCACTGTGTCTGTTATATTGATGTAAATTCGGGGGTTTGAGAGGCTCTTTAATGGGAGGGCAGCCGTGTGGTGTGTGTTCGGCGTTGAGCTCTGTGTGTGTCTCCTCCAGGCGGGTGTACATCTCCTACCTGGACAGCGTTCACTTCTTCCAGCCGCGCTCCCTGAGGACCGGCGTCTACCACGAGATCCTCATCGGGTACCTGGAGTACGTCAGGAGGCTGGGGTGAGGAGAGGCCCCGCCCGCGCCCGCTCCTGACGGGACGTCCCGTCAGCGCCTCTGCCGTGCGGTCGGGCGACCCGCCGCGCCGGCCCTGTCGCGGGACGTTAGTAACGTGTCCCCCCCCCCCCCCCCGCAGGTTCACCACGGGGCACATCTGGGCCTGCCCCCCCAGCGAGGGGGACGACTACATCTTCCACTGTCACCCGGCCGACCAGAAGATCCCCAAACCCAAGCGCCTGCAGGAGTGGTACAAGAAGATGCTGGACAAGGCCGTGTCTGAGCGCATCGTGCACGACTACAAGGTGCCGGGCCCAGCATACAAAACATATACAACACAAACAACACACATACAAAACATATACAACACATACAACACACATACAAAACATATACAACACATACAACACACATACAAAACATATACAACACATACAACACACATACAAAACATATACAACACATACAACACACATACAAAACATATACAACACATACAACACACATACAAAACATCACCCTGATGCTCTTCATGTGCATGTGTGGGACTAGCATATTGGGTTTAGTGCAATCGTTGGAAAAATCTATACCTTTAAAGTTCATTAAGTGTGAATGTTTATTTCATGCAGCCTGGTATTTATGGTGAATGAGTTTCTTATCCGTCTGTGGCGTTGGTGTATGCTGTAAGGCTGTCTAAGCGTTTAGTAAAAGTTTGAGTGAGAGTGACCCGTCTCGGTCTGAAGCGGTGTCCTTGGGGCGCGGCCGCGCCGGGCTGTGATTGGTTCGCTGACCCGCCTCTCTGCTGTCCTCAGGACATCTTTAAGCAGGCGACCGAGGACCGGCTGACCAGCGCCAAGGAGCTGCCCTACTTCGAGGGAGACTTCTGGCCCAACGTGCTGGAGGAGAGCATCAAGGAGCTGGAGCAGGAGGAGGAGGAGAGGAAGAGGGAGGAGAACAGCACCTCCTGCGAGAGCGTGGATGTGAGTGACGGGGATGACGGAGATGACGGAGGACGCCTCCGCCCCTTCGTGCTGGCGGGATCGCGGGCGGCCAGGCTGATATTCTAATCTGATCTCTCCCCAGGCCGTTAAAGGGGACAGCAAGAACGCCAAGAAGAAGAACAGCAAGAAGACCAGCAAGAACAAGAGCAGCCTGAGCCGAGCCAACAAGAAGAAGCCGGGCATGCCCAACGTCTCCAACGACCTCTCCCAGAAGCTCTACGCCACCATGGAGAAGCACAAAGAGGTGGGCCCGTCGTTTATACACACACACGCATGTACACACAGGCATACACACACACATTCACATGCGTACACACACACGCGCACACACACACACGCACTCATTCACATGCGTACACACACACACACACACACACACACGCACACACACACACACGCACGCACGCATGTACACACGCACGCACGCACGCACACACACATACACTCACGCACACGCATGTACACACGCACACACACACGCACACACGCACACACGCATGTACACACAGGCATACACACACACATTCACATGCATACACACACGCGCGCACACACGCATGTACACACACACACACACACACACACACACTCATTTGATTGCAGAAATGGCAACGTTCGAGCACCTAGCCGCTAACATAAGCCCTTGCAGTTGATGTTTATTGGGTTGCTCAGTTGAAAGCGCTGCAGTGGCCTTTCCTGAGACTGACCCTTAGACCCCCCCGCCCCCTTTCTCCCGCTCTAAAGGTGTTCTTCGTCATCCGTCTGATCGCGGGCCCCACCGCCAACTCCCTGCCGCCCATCCTGGACCCGGACCCCCTGGTGGCGTGCGACCTGATGGACGGGCGGGACGCCTTCCTCACGCTGGCGCGGGACAAGCACCTGGAGTTCTCCACGCAGCGGCGGGCCAAGTGGAGCTCCATGTGCATGCTGGTGGAGCTGCACAACCAGAGCCAGGACCGCTTCGTCTACACCTGCAACGAGTGCAAGCACCACGTGGAGACGCGCTTCCACTGCACCGTCTGCGAGGTGAGCGGGGGGGCGGGGCGGGGCGGGGCGGGGCGCCGTCGCCACGGCGACGCGTTTAAAAATGGGCAGGGCGCCGTCGCCACGGCGACGCGTTTAAAACCGGCACCGCTACGCGCAGCCGACGCCCCGCTTAAAATGAAGAGCAAACGACAGCGTCGAAGAGCGCGTTTTATTACCGAAGCTGTTTTTATAATTTGTTTATAATATGTTTGTCGTATGAGTAGACGGAGCGAGTGTAACGCTGGCTAGCGCAGGTTTGTCGGACCGAAGTGAAGCTCCCGAATGTGTGTTGCAGTTTGGGCCGGTGGGTACCCCACCGGTGCCATATGAGTGCTCCTTTTTTTTTTTTGGAAGGAAGGACAGGGCAGAAGGTGCGATGTCACGCTGGTCAGATAGGGGTGACGGTGGGAGAGCACGGTCAGGCTGATCTCTACAGGGTTTCCCAGTCCCTGACTTAGAAAAAGAGTCAAGAAGTTCAGTCAGAAGTATTCTTTTTTAAGGGCTCGAGTTTCCAATCCTCTGATCTGAAATTTGTGATGAATTGAATGCGCTGGTCCTGGATCAGCAGCCACATTGCGCTCAGAGTAACGAGGCTCTGGGGTGGCGTGGGAAAAGCTGACCTGAGCGCACTGAAACCAGCGCGGTTTTAATGGGCCTCATTGATGGCTGGCAGCCCTCCCTACGCCGCCAGCCGTTTCAATGGGTCCTCCAGCGTAGGGGCGCTGAGTCACGAAAGGGCTGGAGTGCTTGAATTCGGCAGCAGGTGGGCGTAGGATCCCCCAGCGGCAGCGAGTCGCGGGGTCCCTGGGACGTGAGCGCGAGTAATCGGGTTGCCGCGGTAATGCTAACGCCCCTCCCCTCCCCTCCCCTCCTCTCCCCTCTCCCCTCTCAGGACTACGACCTGTGCATCACCTGCTACAACACTAAGGGCCACGAGCACAAGATGGACAAGCTGGGCCTGGGCCTGGACGACGAGAGCAGCAGCCAGGCGGCCGCCTCGGTGCAGAGCCCCGGCGACTCCCGCCGCCTCAGCATCCAGCGCTGCATCCAGTCGCTGGTGCACGCCTGCCAGTGCCGCAACGCCAACTGCTCGCTGGCCTCCTGCCAGAAGATGAAGCGCGTGGTGCAGCACACCAAGGCCTGCAAGCGCAAGACCAACGGCGGCTGCCCCATCTGCAAGCAGCTGATCGCGCTCTGCTGCTACCACGCCAAGCACTGCCAGGAGAACAAGTGCCCCGTGCCCTTCTGCCTCAACATCAAGCACAAGCTGCGCCAGCAGCAGCTGCAGCACCGGCTGCAGCAGGCGCAGATGCTGCGCCGCCGCATGGCCAGCATGCAGCAGAGGGGCCAGCAGCCTGCGGCGGGCGGAGGAGGGGTGGGGAAAGGAGGAGGAGGAGGAGGAGGGGGGCTGCCGTCGCCGGGAAACAACGGCGCCACGGGCCCCAGCACGCCCACGTCCTGCGGCACGCAGCCGCCCACGCCCCAGACGCCCACCCAGGCCGGGCCCCAGCCCCTCCCCCCTCCGCAGCCCCACCTGCAGCCCATGCCTGGGGGCGGGATGATGAGCTCGCCGCAGCAGCAGCAGCAGCCGCAGCAGCAGATGATGGGCCAGCTCCCGCAGCAGCCCCTGCCTCCCCCCGGCCCGCACCCCAACAGCCTGCCCCCCTACGCGCCCCGCCCGCCCGGCTCATCCCCCCACCACGCCCCGTCCCAGGGGAAGCCGGGCCTGGGCCCCGCCACCCCGCCCCAGCAGCAGCAGCAGCCCCTCCCCGGCCAGCCCCCAGCGGCCCAGCAGCAGCCCGGAGGCCCGCCCACGGGCCCGCCCCCGGCCGCCGTGGAGATCGCCATGAAGATCCAGCGGGAGGCGGAGAGCCAGCGGCACATGGCCCTGCAGTGGCAGGCCGCCCAGGCCGCCCGAAAGATGCCCCCGCACCCCCTGCACCAGCCCCCGGCCCAGATGGGCATGGGGATGCCCCCCCAGGCGCAGGCTGCCCGGGCGCACATGGAGCAGCAGGTGAACCCGCAGGCGCAGCTCCAGGCCCAGCAGCAGGGGGGCGCCCCGCTCCCGCCCCCCCAGGCCCAGCAGCAGTGGGGCGGCCCCAACATGCAGCCTCAGCAGAGGCCGCCGGGCATGATGGGCCAGATGGGTCATCCGGGGATGGCGTCCCCGCAGCAGCAGCAGCAGCAGCAGCAGCAGGGGCAGGGCCGCGGGGTGGCGGGGCTCATGGGGGCTGCGGGCGGGGGGAACCTGCCGCAGCCCGGCCTGCAGGAGCTCCTGCGCACGCTGCGCTCGCCCAGCTCGCCCATGCAGCAGCAGCAGGTGCTCAACATCCTGCGCTCCAACCCGCAGCTCATGGCCGCCTTCATCAAGCAGCGCGCCGCCCGCTACCAGGGCGGCGCCGCCGTGGGCATGGACGGCCAGCCGGCGGGAGCCAGCCCCGGAGCCGCCCCGGCGGGCGTGCACGTGAGCCAGGGGGCGGGGATGTCCCCGATGACACCACAACAGCAGCAGCAGCAGCAGCAACTCCAACAGCAGCAGCAGCAGCTCCAACAGCAGCAACTGCAACAACAGCAACAGCAGCAGCAGCTCCAACAGCAGCAGCAGCTCCAACAGCAGCAACAACTGCAACAGCAGCAGCAACTGCAACAACAGCAGCAACTGCAACAACAGCAGCAGCAACAACTTCAACAGCAGCAAGTACAGCAGCAGCAGCAGCAACAACAGCAGCAGCAGCAGCTACAACAGCAGCAGCAGCAGCTCCAACAGCGCCCCCTGCTGGCTGGGAGTTTGCAGCAGCAGCAGCAGCAGCCGGGCACCATGCAGGCCCAGGGCTCTCCCATGGCCAACATGAGCCCCCAGTTGAGAGAGATGTTCATGAGGAGGCACCTCCAGCAGCAGCAGCAGCAGAAAATGAGCAACCACGCCCAGTTCCAGCAGCAGCAGCAGCAGCAGCAGCAGCAGCAGCAGCAGAACTACCTGGGGCAGCCCCAGCCTGGAGGGCCGCAGCAGGGCCCACAGCAGGGCTACCCGGGGGGCGTGTCCCAGCAGCAGGTTGCCGCGGCGCTGCAGCAGAGACTCCAGCAGCATCAGCACCACCTGCAGATGCAGCAGCAGCAGCAGCAGCAGCAGAACGCCATGGCGGGGCTGCAGGGGGCTGACGGAGGGCCCCCTCCCCCACAGCAGCAGCAGCAGCAGCAGGCTCCGCCCCCCCCGCAGGGGCCCCAGTCTTCCCAGGCCATGCTCCAGCAGGCCCTGCACCAGAGGCTCCTGCTGCAGCAGCAGCACCGCGCAGCTGCCGCCGCCGCCGCCGCCGCCGCCGGTGGTGCCGGCTCCCCCGCCCAGCTGGGCAACAGCCCCATGAGCCCCCAGCAGCAGCAGCAGCAGCAGCAGATGTCCCAGTCCCCCCACCTGCAGGGGGCGCAGTCGCTGCCCTCCTCCCTCGGAGGCCAGGTGCGCTCCTCCCCCCAGCCCTCCCCGCGGCCCCAGTCCCAGCCGCCCCACTCCAGCCCCTCCCCGCACCACATCTCCCCCCAGACTCAGACCGGCTCCCCGCACCCGGGCCACCTGGCCCCCCCGCACCACCCCGGCATGGCCGGCCCCCCGGCCCAGCAGCAGCAGCAGCAGCAGCCCAACCCCATGGACCCCTCCTCCGCCTTCGGCGCCGAGCAGAGCGCCATGCTGTCCCAGCTGGGCGGGATGGGGGGCCTGCACGCGCCCGGGGGGGGCGACATGCTGGCGGGGGGTAACCAGGACCTGACGGCGAACCTTAATCACAGTACCCTCAACATCATGTAGCATTAACAGTGCGCTCTGTGCTGCGCTGGGGAGCTGGTTTTAGGATTTTTTTTATTATTATTATTTAATATTTTTTCAGTATAAATAAAAACCTGAACTTCCTATGGGAGACTCTACAATACAGCCACAAATCAGTGAATGGAAGAGTAAATGAATGATAAGTTATTGTTGTTTATATATATATAAAATTATATATATATATTTTGCCAATTGTGTACAAAGCAAGAGGGGATTTCTCTCCTTCAGAGAATGACAGCGGATATTTTTGGGAGGTGTTTGCCTTTAATAAATATTTTTAAGATTTTAAAAGCAGCAAAAAAAGAAAATTAAAGAGCAAAGTGAATTAACACAGTGGTCTTTTTTTTATTGTACGTTTCTCTTCATAAACCAGTCATGATTGTATCCGTCTTGCAGAGTGAAGTGGATATATTATTGTAATTAATAATTTGTCTCGCTACAGACATTGCATCATATCTTTCTTTAAAGTTTGGCCTTGCTTTTGTTTTTATTTGTAGTAGTTTTTTTTTTGTTTTTTTGGGACGGTTGGCGAATATACTGCTAAAATGAGACTGCTAAAATTCACAAAGAGTCTATTTTTGTTAATGACTGTTAAAATGGAGAGGGGGTTGTAGAGTTTTTCCGGGGGCGGGGGCTTCGCGTGACCCTGTGCAGTGTTGGAAGTGTACCGCTGGCCTTTTCAGAAGCGCCAACTCTGAGCCCCCCCCCCTCCCCTCTCACCCCCGTCCTGTGAATGTGCACTCCTTGTATCTGACACACATGTAACGTTGGACTATCTGCTGAATTTGGGGAGTGGGTGGTGGGGTTCTGTATTATGTGGTGGAGCTGTAGTGGGTGGGACTGGCACCATTTGAAGTGTACCAGGGGGATTTATAAAGTGGGATTGTACTGGAGAAACCTGCGAATAAATGATGAACTCTACTGATGAAATGAAGAGGAGTGGGGGCTACGAGGAAATTGCCAATTGCCCCCCCCCCCCCCCCATGTTTTATCAGACCGTGAGAAACTGCCCCTCTTCCCCCACCCCCACCTCGCCTATGAAGTAACTTGCTGTCCCCTCTTCTCAGTTCCTACGCGCTTAGAACTTTGGGATTTTAATTTAATATTTTTTATTGTACAAACAAAACAAAACAAAAAAAACTGTGGACTCAAATACTGCTTTTGTAATAAAATTGAAATCTAAAAAAAGATGTACAAACATTCAGACCGACAGACGCAGAAGGACAGGGATTTTTTTTCTTTTATTGTATTGCTATAATTTTCCCAACAACTTAGTTTCTTTGGAATTACAGACATAATTTGAAGAGACAGAATTCCACATCAAATGTTTAAAGCTTTAGAATTTTGGAAGGGGGTAGGGGGTGGGGGGTGGGGTGGGCTGTAGTTGACCAGCACCAATGCGCCTTTTGTATGATATTTAAAATATTAAGGTTATTCAAATAATGACACTGCGATGCTGTAAAGCAACACTCACCCACACTCAAACACACACTCAAACACACACACACACACACACACAGTGTCCTGTGCCCCCCCCCCCCCCCCAAATATGTATGAGGAGGGGTTCGCTTAAAAACACGAAACACACACAATCACAAATGCGTTCACACTATTTTCCTTTAGGGGCGGCATAGAGGAAGGTACCACACAATGTAAACAGTGGCAATATGGCTTGAGACTTATTTTGTAAAGAAAAAAGAAAAAAAACGTAAACTCCTTTTTATATATAGATATATTATTTAATTTTATTTTTTGAAAAGGAAAACTTGAACCTACAGGAATTAATACTTTTTTTTTGTACTGAAGATGTAAATGTGATGCAAAATGACACTGAGTTCGTACATGTCCCGCAAGGGAGCTCTGAGAGATCACACCATTCTGATGATCCAGTTGGTATACATGCATATATAAATACACGCCCAATCGCTGTACAGATCACAGCCACACAACTTTATTATTATTTTTTTCCTCGCAGAGAAATGGACTTGGACGGAGGAAAAAAAAATTCTTTGTTTTGTTTCAAAAGGAAACTTCGGCCACTTGTCTTGTTGACATATTTTGGTGCTTGCTGAAAGGAAGCAAAAAAAAAGAAAAAGAAAAAAAATGAACTTTTGCTGTTTTCGATTATTTTTTTTTATTATAATTATTTTGGTGGTCAGTTTTTTTGCCAATTATTTAATTGTATATTAAAGTATGTTTGTACCATTGGAAAAATACACAAGCTGTTTGTGGAGTGTTTATTTTACTTGCTTCGATCACATGACTGCTGAGTGATGATGTCACAGTCACCTTGGATGAGGGGGCTGGACCCTCTACCTGCTAGTTTAGATTTCCTTTTGTCTGTTTTTCTCTTTTCCCCTTCCCCCCATTATTATCAGGGTTTAAAGAGTGATTTATCATTATTATCAACTTACTTCAACCCATCCAATAATAGCAACCATCCACACGGTTGGGAACATTCAGGATGGTGAATTTGGGTGCCCTTCAAGAGCGATGGTACTGCCCGTTTTTCTTTTCCACCCGATGGTTAATCGATCAGTTAAACCTTTGGCCAATCAACGGTATTAACTGACCCGGTGTCCCAGGGTCAGTCCTGATTAGAGGGGAAGAATGACCAGCAGTACTGTTGGCCTCGAGGGCCAAATTAGAGTATCCCTGGATTCAAAAATCTCTGCACAACAAAACGTGCTCGTCACAGCTGGGAGGAAGTTGGGAGGATTCCAGGTGTCCTGACTGGCCGGGGCCCTCAAAAAATATTTGAACTTGGGGTTTTCTGGGGTGATGGGGCCAGTGTAGCACAGTGGGTAAGGAACTGGGCTTGTAACCGAAAGGTCGCAGGTTCGATTCCCGGCTAAGGACACTGCCGTTGTACCCTTGAGCAAAGGTACTTAACCTGCTATGCTTCAGTATATATCCAGCTGTATAAATGGATACAATGTAAAATGCTATGTAAAAAGTTGTGTAAGTCGCTCTGGATAAGAGCGTCTGCTAAATGGCTGTAATGTAATGTGAGATTTTTTTCATTGGTCTCAAAATCCCTGGTGGCACCCTAGAACAGGATCGGTGTGGTTCCATAGACCTTGACCTAAGTCCAATTAACATTTCTCCTTAATGGCGCAGTATGTGTTCACTCAAATGTTTTTTACGTTCATTAGCTGTACGTCGTGATGTCAAAATATAGTTTTGAAGGTTTTGAACGTAAGATGACAAGGTGTAATACCCGAGTTTTATGTTGATTGGAGGTCTAGCTTTAGTCCTATCTCTGTAGTGTCTCTGCCCTTACCTGTGCAGCCCCACTCTGCCTGCTCTGGCAGCACTGTGAACCTGCAACAGGACTGACCGGCAGGTAGCGAAGCCTTGCAGAGAGCTGTCCTGATTGGTTAAGGCGCCGTAAAATTTGGAGTGGCTGTCTTCAGAACCTGGGGCAGTCAGAGAAACCCGGTTTTTATTTATTTATTTATTTATTTATTTATTTATTTTAGAGCTTTTACAGATATCTGTTGGGATGTGAAGGAAATTTAACCAAATATGAACAAAAGTGTTCTAAAACAAACTTGCATACCGCACATTTAACTTTGACACAGGAACCTGCAAGTGTTACAGTTTTTCTGCGCAAACTCTTTGGTGAGTTGAGTTGAGGTTTGCTGAACTCGCTAAAATGAGGAAATGAATGACTAGAAATTATAATCATTTGCTTTCAACAGACAGTCAAAGCTAAGGACGGATGTTGATTGAATTTAGGCCCCTGTGTTGGCAGACGGCTTGTCCTCCAAGCTCGGGTTCAAACCAGCCAGGCTGGAGACACCATTGGCTCTGGGCCCAAATCAGTGGTTTATTTGCTTGTCAGAGGCCTTGAACCACGGAAACGGACGTGAGGGAAGTTTCACATTTAATCTATTTATACAGAGGCATGTTTCTGCCCAGGCAATTGCAGCTGAAGCAGTGCTCTCTGCTCAGGGGTGCGACGTCAGCGGCCCGTTTCCGCCAGTTATTTCTGACTAGGGTCATATGTTTGGACATTTTTGTGTCGGTGAAACGTTACAGCCTTTTGAAAGAAAGCATCGAGACCATTTGGCTTGAACATTTTGCGAAATTGAGGCATAAGGTGCAGGCGGAGGTCTATTAGGTGATGACCTGTGCTTCTGTAGCTGGCCTCACCATAGAGATGGAACTGGCTGGATAGATGAGCAGGGTTTCATTATCCTCTCTGAAATGCAATTTTGCCTTCATCCTCTGATGTAAAGCAGGGGCTGCCCAATCCTGTCCCCGGAGATCCACCGTCCTGTAGGTTTTCCTTTCAGTCCTAATTTAGCACACCTGATTCTACTAAGAAACAGCTCCAGGAGATCTCCAGCTGTTGAACAAGGTGTGCTTTTCTAGGGTTGGAGTAAAAACCTGCAGGATTGAAGAGCTCCAGGAACAGGATTGGGCAGCCCTAATGTATAGCAACATGACCTCTGCTGGCTCTTTTGTGAATTACCTTGTGCTCTAACTTAAAAAGATTACATTTTATTTTTTTGGTATTGCCATATATACAAGCTAATTTTCTTTCTTTTTTCATTTTTATTATTTTTTTTATACATTTTTCCGTGTTCTACTTCATGGGGGAATTTTAATTGACCGAAACGAGTGCCTCATTTGCATGTCATTTAATTTAAAATCACGTTCATTCTACATCAGTGTGTAGCTATCATTTGACTGAGACCAAGTTACCCTTGAACAGTAAAAAACGTGAATGTGTTAAAGTGGCATTTAAAAGTGTCAAGCAAAATTTTTTAGCAAGTGACAGGTAAATATGCACATTTCTACACTAAGATTTCTCTGTGCAAGCGGCATGGTGGTGCAGTGGGTAGCGCTGGCACCTCACACTGTTCAGACTCCTCACATTTCCAAGGGTTTCCTCGGGGCGCCCCAGTCGCCTCCCACGGTCGAAAGACATGAGGTTAGACCAATTAGAGAGTCTAAATTGCCCGTAGGTGTAAGTGTGTGAGTGAATGGTGTTTAGCCCCTACGATGGGTGTCCTCCTGTCCAGGGTGTATTTCTGCCTCTCGCCCAATGCATGCTGGGATAGGCTCCAGCCCCCTTGAAACATGTAAAAAAAAAAAAAATACAAACCACTAAAGTATATAAAATATTTGCCACCTATTTATTTTAAGTACAATAAAAAATGATATAGGTATGCTTACTTATACAAAGACAGAAAAATGTAAAAGGAGCTTTGCAATAATTAATCTTTCATTTGTAAAGTGCAGTTCGCATTTTTACTCAACAGTGAACAAAATGCAGCAAAAGCAACCATGTACTGTATGCTAATCTATTCACATCTACTCACCACAACAGCACAGGTGCTGTCACAGTTTTAAAAAAAAATTTAAAAAAAGATAAATAAAATCTTACCGTTACACAAAGTTTTCTTGCAAAATAAATAATTACATTCAGTCAATAATACAAAAATAACGGCAGACGTCTTTCTGTTTAAAAAATAAATGACACCATATGCCACCATGTTTTTCTCTTTCCCTTTATAAAGTGTAAACAGACTACGGAGCCAAACCGTGGTCTCCTTCCTTTCATGCTTTGTCTCTGCCTTCATTTTTACCCCAAAGTTGGTCGAGTTTGATGCCCGTTTCACCCCTCCAAAAATCTAACAGAGGGGTGGGAAGACCAGGGGCAGTTATTTCAGTTCTTTTTTCTTTTTTTTGGGGGGGGGGGGGGGGTGGTGGTGGTGCTGGTAAACTGAGGACAGAATCATATTAGATCGTAACGTAATGAACTAATATTGAAATCTTTTCTTTTTTTCCTTCAAAAACAACATGGCAAAACCCATGTTTTATGATTATATAGAATTAGAAACGGTGCAAAAATAATGTATCAATTAGCCTGGACATAAACTGCAAACAAAAAGGGAAGTTATGAATGAAAATGTTTACAACGCTACTCTGATCAACAAATTCCAATTGGGATGGGCATTTGTGCAGAAATTAATCAGCCAATTTCCCCAAAAATATTTGATCTCCCTTCCTCATTCAAGTTTTGGATATACACTTCAAAGAACTCTTATGGTCACAACTGTACACAAAAAGGTCATTTACAAATATTTAGGAAGTACTCCACCAATTACTTCAGTTAGGATTAAAACATTCGAGTACACAAGTGTATATATATATGTATGTGCGTGCGCATGTGCGTGCGTGTGTGTGCGCTTCTGTGTGTATGTTTGTGTGTGCGTGCACGTGTGTGTGTATGTTTGTGTGTGCATGTTTGTGTGTGCGTGTGCATGTGTGCATGCGTGCTTGTGTATATGTGTATGTGTGTGTGTGTGTGCATGCGTGCTTATGTGTATATATGTATGTGTGTGCGTGCGTGCGTGCCTCCGTGTGTGCTTGTGTGTGTGCATGTTTGAGTACGTGTGTGTGTGCTTATGTGTGTGCATGCATGCTTGTGTGTGTGTATGCGTGTGTGCCTGTGTGCATGCGTGTGTTCATGGGTGGTATGTATCGTGATTTGCATCTACGCCAAGGCCTCCGCACGGTGCATCCAACATCCAACATACAATTTCATAACTTGTTCTTTTTAACTTGTTAAAGAGAGAAATAACATTTGAAACGGTTCATTAGCTGTACAATGGGTGTTTGTCCATTCCTCTAAGCCATCAGTGCACTGAACTGAAAACAGGGTCTGAAAGGCACATCCCCACTGATCCTGCGTCTGCTCACCTCTGGATGGGCGAAGCCTGCATGTGCCATTGGAGCTGAACCAGTAACGGCCATAACACAAGAAATAAATAAAATAAATAAATCAATAAATACACTGAGCCTGTTGTCATGGAGCTGCACACTAACACCTTGAGATAAATACAGTATGATACAGTATCTATCATGCCTAACTGGGTTTTGAAAAGTCTGACAAGATCACTGCTGAATAAATTTGATTTAAAACTGTTTGACAACGCTCTAAAATAAGCACTTTCTTCTTGTGCATTAGTTGGAGTTTAGACATCGCTGTTTGGATTTAATGTCCTCAGCAGAATTAAAATGATGTGCTCTGCAAAATAAAAGCCATCAAAAATGGCTGCCTTCATCAGTCCTTGTGATTTTGCTATCTATGTTTTGATTTGTTTTCAAGCAGTAATGTTTGAAGCTCTTAGGCTGGCTACATCCTACAGCTCGCCATGAATTTGAATCCCAGTGTAAACACACAGCAGAAGGGCATTTTAGCGCTGCCAGGGTAAAGATAACATGTTCAACTGTGATTGTACACCAGAATGCCAAGTACGGGTGTACATGCTGTATCAAGCATGCATTGAACGGGTGGAAGTCAGGAGAGGAAGAGGATGTCAAAAAGATGAGAGAGAGAGAGATGGAGAAGACAGGTTTGTCGTATATGACGTATGAACCAAAAGAGAGGGGGGAGGGGTCTACTGATTGACAGCTCTGAAGAAATCAGGAGGTATGTAAGACCACATGAGAGGGTAAGACCAAGCAAGCCCGCCTTCTCAATCTCCCTCTTCCCCTCTCTCCGGGGTCCCTCCCATCTCCCCCTCTCTCTCTCTTCATCAGGACTCCAGACCCCAGCCGCGAAAAAACCCTCTGGCCGCCAAGGCCTCCCTGAAAGTCACTGTCAGCGAGTTGATGGTGACGTCGGTCACGGTCACCTCCCCCGGGCCAATCACGGGGCTCCAGCTCTCTGACCTCGCGGTCACAGTCACGTCCTCAGGCTCCTCCGAGGGGCTCCAATCCTCCGCTCTGCTTGAGCCTGGGGGAGGGAGAGAGAGAGAGAAGGAAGGAAGGAGGGAGGGAGAGAGAAAGAGAGAGAGAGAGACCCAGGAGGGAGAGAAAGAGAGGGAGGGAGAAAGAGAGAAAGAGACTCGGAAGGGAGAGAGAGAGAGAGGAAAGGAGGGAGGGAGGAAGAGAGAGAGAGGGAGGGAGGGTGAGAGAGGAGGGACAGACAGGGACAGAGCTTAGTTGAAGTTTCTGATTAGATCCTTGTGTGTCTTGACTGACTGATCAGGCAAATTCTAGTGATATCAAAGCACCACATGCCCCTGGACACTTTTGTGAAGTGATGCAATTGCAGTACATTACATCAGCGCCAAAGAGGAAGCATCACAGAACAGCTGGCCAAAGAGAACTGGGCCAAGAGGTCAACTGCTGCTCACATGCTGTCTGACCAACAATTAAGCATTTACCAGACTGAGTGTCTCTGTGCAAGTCTGGAACTCTCTCTGCATCCTGTCTGCCCTCCTCTTCCTCCTCCACCTCCACTTCCTCCTCCTCCTCCTCCTCCTCCCTCCCACCCCAGTCCTCATCCGGGGGGTCCAGTGTGGGTGTAGGGGGTCGGGGAGGAGGGGCGAGGCGCAGGAATCGGGACGCCCTCTGCTTGTTCTTGCGCCGAGCCAGCCGTCGGTACAGCCCCCCTCCCCTCGCCCGGGAGTGCTCCCCGCAGGACCCCGGCCCAGCGTCCAGCGAGCGGGTGAGGGAGAGGCGCAGGCGAGCGGGCGGCTTCTCCGAGGCCTTGTGGGCACTGCGGAGGTCCATGGTGTAGATGTTCTGCAGGAAGACAGGGGGGGAGACGATGGCCTGTCGCAGTCAGTACTCTGACTACTCGGATGAGACTGAAGCATGGCTTTAACAATCATGGGGGAAAGTTTTAACAGAAGTGTTTGTTTACAGAGGGGCGACATAGCTCAGGAGGCAAGACCGATTGTCTGGCAGTCGGAGGGTTGCCGGTTCAAACCCCGCCCTGGGCATGTCGAAGTGTCCTTGAGCAAGACACCTAACCCCTAACCCCTAACTGCTCTGGCGAATGAGAGGCATCAATTGTAAAGCGCTTTGGATAAAAGCGCTATATAAATGCAGTCCATTTACCATTTACTGTGCTTCACGGCTGACTGGACAGTCCCAAAGGCAGACAGAAACACGGTGAGAAGTGCGGACCGTACCTGCAGGAGGAGCCTCTTAGGTTTGGGCCCTCTCTTCCGGTAGCTAATCGCCCTGTCCTTCTGCTCTCTGGCGTGGCAAAAAATGAGAGAGTCAGCGGTGAAGACCGACTGTAAAGATGCTATTTGGAATTTTAACATTTTTTCCCCCTTTTTTAAAATTTTTATTTGGAATACTCAATCTGCCCAAATGCCCAAATTAGAATCTTAAAAGTTTTACTTACTTCTCCTCATAGGCCAGAACTAGCCGAGGGTCCAGAATGTGCTCCTCTGGTTCCCATGTGCTGTACCTGTCGGAAATCACAACACATGATGCACATATGGAATGCACATACTTCAGGTGCTGGCCTGCTGGTGCGGAGAGAGAAAAAAAAGTATAGTCTTTGTTTTGTTCGCTTATAGCTGACAGTTCAATCACTGTTGGTGTTCCTTCCCAAAGTACTTAAAATAAATTGAAAATCCAGGCAGACACATTTAAAGAAACAACACCCCACACCAGCTACTCCCCTCCTTACAGAAGTGTTGGGTTTTTTTCCTGTTTCCAATGTTTCTTTTTTTTACCGATTAAAGTCCTAATATTTTCCCTCTCCTTCTGTACAGTGAGTAGAGTATATTCTTTGTTTTGGCAGGGTATGTATGTCCAGTGATGTAGCAGGGAGCAGTCCCTTCATCGGAGATAAACGGTGAACTTGCTACTAGGAAAATAGTTTGAGAGTGAGTGACAAGTACCTCTCGTGGTGGTGTTTGAATTTAAGCAGGACAGTGGCAGCACATTTGGCAAAGGATGGTTCAGTTGCTATTTTTGGTAAAGGACGTTCTGTTTTATGTCAGGGGCTTCAGACAGTTTTGTCCTTTTTTGGAAAATCCCAGGACAGGTGTCGGAATGACGTTTGGGGAACCAGTTTGCCGTCAAAGTCGCAGAGTCAAATTCAGTCGGTATTGAAAAGCAGAGGTCTTCTGGCCCCACTACACTGTACATATATTTGATTGGAGTTATCACTGATGGGCTTGGTGCACCTTAAACAAACTTCTGAACCCAGAGTAGATGAGGCAAGGACACAGTGCCGCCTGGCCTACACAAACATAGGCACATAATGCTGGGTTAGACTCAGCTCTGCCCCTGAAAGCTAGTGTTAGGTATGGATTTGGGGCTGCTCTATTTACACACACAGCAATGGTAATGGGCTCTGCAGAAATCGGGCCCTTCTCACACAGCTCCTGTATGGTGACCTATGTGGCCCGCCGCCCGCGTTCATGGACTAACCGGCTGGAGACTGCTGGGATAAGGTGGGACAAACCCAACCCAGGGGGAACGTGGCTCAAATGTTGGGGATATCAAGAGTCTATGGCTTACTTTGGGCTTGTCTGCTGTATTTGACTACTAAGGGGGGGAAAAAACAGCTTTCTGAATGGACTTTAGCTTCTTTGTGTGTGTGTGTGTGTGTGTGTGTGCGCGTGAGGGACAGAGAGAGAGTGAGTGAGTGAGTGAGTGAGTGAATATTAGTACTAAATTCAATTTGTATATAGAGCAGTATAGTGCTCCTTAATAATACTGCAGGGATGATATCTCTAGGTATGAGTTACGTCACACAGCTGCAACGTCACTTCACATTTTCCAGAACGGATCTGCTTGCAGTGCCCCCATCCTCTTCTACACAATAATCAGAGTTTCAATATATGCTTACTTAGGAGGCCATCCTTTCCACTTCAGTAAGTATTCCACATTCCCCTGAGAAAGAGAGAGGGAGATTATTGTCACATTGTTACTGAAAATAACAAAACGTGACTTGATGGAAAAAAGAGAAAGTTTTCAATTGATGTACTGAACGTTGCCAATGACGTCAACTTTTAAAGGGTCGTGGGCAGTGACAGCTCTTATTGTGGTGACGTAACCGCACATGAGTGCACTAGTGACAAAGAAAGCCCGTCTTGGACCACCCCCTCCAGCCTCACAAAACGTTCTAGAATATTTTGCTACGCTACAGGGGGTGGGGCCATGATAACATAAGTAAATACAACAGTGTTGCGCAACGTGCGCCACTGTGCTGTTCTCTCCAAAGCGGAACAAGTACTGATGGCCGCGTGCGTTCTTCGACCTGGTTGTTTACATCTAAGATGACGGACACACTGAAACATCCTAGCATACAGAACGAAAATATCAATATCAATATTCAATTAAAAATATTCATCACAAAGATTACATCAACAAATCTGCACAATATGATAAAATAGAATGTATTAATGCGTGGACAGCTGCGATTATTTATATGCGTTAAAACTAACATTACATAATTTAAAATAAATATTTATACCAGTACAACAACAACATTGTTGATGAATAAACATATGCGAGCGCCGTTTATCTTTACGAAGCCAGAGTTAGCACAATTGGCTTCACTGTCAGATTATTTCCTTCTCAAGACGTTTATAAATAAACTGCGTAGCTCCATATAAATTCGTCCACTACTACAGTAATCTGTCCTGTAGACGCAAGGACCATACCGGAGCGCGTTTACGAACCCTGAATCACGCTTCACAACATGCATGCAGGACGCTACGCAGCACAACAGCAATACACTTACACATTAAGTTAAAGAGGCACTCCCCACGCCCCCGCCCCCTTCTGTAGGCTATGTTTATACCAGCAGATAAAAGTAGCGGTTCAGGAGCGTTTTGTGAATCACTTAAGCGGCTCTGTTAAAACATATGCCCATCTACCACGTAATAGCTTGTGCACTTCGATGTTTTGCACAGAGCGTATAATTTTGTTAAGTAATACTGAGCCAAACATGTAAGGCTCTACGGACGTCTTGAAATTTAGTAATTACAAACGCGGTATATGTCGTCATCCAACACACACACTTATCCCTTACCTTTCTAACTCTCTTCTTGATTATCGATTCCACGGCAAACACTTGTTCGCCTATAGCTGACAGTTCCATCACTGTTGTGCCGTGCTCTGTACACACACGTCACGTTCAATGTTAATGTTCGCCGTTTGCCTGGATAGTCCTGTTCCTTCACAAAGTAGTTATAAATTGAAAATCCAGGCTGACACGTTTCAGAAACGCAACACTCCACCCCAACTACTCCCCTCCTCGCAGAACCGTTGGTTTGTTTCTGTTTCAAATGTTTTTTTTACCGATTCATTTCCTGATATTTGCCCTCTCCTTCTGTACAGTGAGTTTTCAAATCTGCGACACATCTGCACTGCTTAGCGCGTCCCCGTACGGCTGAAAGCGCGTCCACGAAGCGCGCTTGCCTTAAGTCGAGAAACGCACACAGGATCGCGCACACTAACGGGAGTACAAAGTTCAGAAAATCAAGGTTGGGTTCAAAGACTTATGGCAGAGCAATGTCACTCGTAGCTTCCGCTGTCACTCATTTAGCTTTTATCACATCTCCCCAACAAACGATTGGAGCAATTCGTCAGTCTTTACTCAATGACGACATGTTAAGAAAAGATACAAGTAGTGAGTGCACACCAACACTTAAGGGTACGCGTTAAACAGTCTATACCACATCTCGTGTACATCGTAAGAGACCCAAGTGTATCAACTCACACACACAGTCACACAAATCCATGCCACACCTAAGAAAATATTTACATAAAGTATATCAATTTTATTATTGTGGAAAAAAATGACATTTAACTATACCCAACTCCCCTTAAAATAGAAGAGGAGGAAGTCAAAACCAAGGATGTGAAGAAGAGGCTGGAGAGAGCAGGTGAGATTGTCCTAGCAAACACATGTTGTGTCACACTCGTTTCATTTTTAACTTTACAATGCACTGAAAGTATTTTTAGAGAGGACTTTTGAGCCAGCTCTTTTGATACAGTAAATACAAGCAAATATACAATTCACTGTAGATATGTTATGGCTCTCTCACACAATTTTTAAGGTCATGAAACAACAAAAATCCCATTTTGCTGTAACTATAACCCACCATTATAAATATCTGAAATCACTGTATTAAGCACAAATGGCCATGTTCACCTTTTAAACATTCTCTCAGACTTCCTCTTAATTTTTCAAAATATTTCCTCTATATTTCAATAATTCATATTTCCAGTAGCAATCTGCTCCTGAGGCTGCCTCCTAAAAATCTTCTCAACCCAGGACACCCAAGTTCACACGGTGTCAGTATAAAAGAAATTTTGAGAAAATTTGATTTTAATGAAACCTTGCATACGTACTTTCTTACCTCTATTTTCACTTCCAAGGCACCTCCAGCAAAATTATGTCAACATCCTCAGTACAAAATGTCTGATCACCACCATTTTCACTTTACTCATCTACCATCACTTAGTCAGATGCACAATAGGCTGGGCGCTTACATCTCCCAGACCACAGCACCTATGTCAGACAAAAGTGGACTTCGACAGATTGGCATTTCTTTAAGGTACTGTGTAATAGCGCATGAACTGTGCCAATCTATGCATTGCACAGTGTTTATGAATAACCACATCCTACTGGAGTGATATGTACTCACAGACAGTAAACTGTGTTTACACTGTGCTGTTAAGGTTGGCCACGTCAAGGACAGGCAGTCAGCCATTGGCGAAGCCGAGACATCAGTGACAGGAATTTGAGGTCGGTGGCAGATTTTAATTGTTGTTATAATGGAGCAGAAAGAGAGAAAATAAGGTCCATGAGATGAAATTGAGACGTGCATGCAAATGTAAAGATGAAAAAGATGGACCGATATAACATCTGTTTAAAAACTGTCTGTAATGAGGAAGAGGACAGGCATAAGCACAGAAGTGCTGACCCCCCCCTTTAAAAACCATGAACTGTGAGAAAAATACTCCAATGTAACATTGAAAAATATAGAAAATATATGTATATATATTTTTAAAGTGCCACGATTTGAAATACCACAGCCGATGTCCATAGATATGTGTGGGTGTCCAGTTCTTCAGTCTCGGCTGTCAGAAGGCTGCCCAGCAGTTGAGAGGATGAAACAAAACCAGGTCTGGTCTAAGTGGCTCCTTGACTGGTTGAGTCACCCCCACCTGTTCAAGATTTTACCCTCCAAACCTGTTGAATAGGACGAGGGTCTCTCTGAAAACCAAGCCGGAATATTCAAGAGGCGTCAGACCTCCAGGTCTGCTGAATTTCAACCTCGGCCGGCACCACCAATAGCAGCTCACAGTTCTTTCCTCGCAGCTGGTGTCGCAAGAACTTCCTGTCACGTGACAAATAAAAGAAAGGAAGGGGGAGGGACTGTAAACATGTGATGGCAGGTGAAATTAATTGTCAATTGTATCGATTCAAAATGAACACAACTGGCGCATTCGATTACACAACTGGTTTTATGTCATCACCGCAATGAGAACACCAATCAATGAGCTCTGGTTAAGAGGAAAACAAAACTGCCCTGGGGTCTGATGTTGGAACAAGATGAGCCACTACAATACGTAGGCAATCATGACAAAGTCCATTTTCATTCTGTATCAACTGCAAAAAAGAAGTAGCAGCCAACTCTGGCACTGTGCGTAGCGCAGCAGCTAAGCTGGCAGAAACATCGGGAGAATGCTACTCGCACAAAATGGAAAGCACCCAAGATTTCTGAGGAAACTGAACAAAATGTTCTCTTTTGTTGGACCCAAAGAGGAAAACGTACAGTGAGGAAGTAAAACAAACAAACAAAAAATGGCTTGTTCTCCCAAATGCTGCTGTGGTGCAGACGTGCCACTGCATTTAAGGGCAAGTCAAACTGTGCTGGGCGAAGTACCTGAGCTCCTCGGGAGGGCCGATGGCATGGGGGCAGCGCAGTTTGGAGTCCAGGTTGTAGTAGACCCCGCCCACCTCGCGCACTCCGATCCAGTGCTGGCGCTTGAGGGGGAGGCGCAGGGGCCCCCAGCACAGATTCGCGGGCACGTTGAGGATGAAGCCGGTCACGTTGGGCAAGGCAATGCTGGACACGTCCCTGAGGGAGAACAGTAAAGACGCTGACTGACCGGACACACCAGCTGAGGTTACAGATGGTTTTTGTGGTATATGAGGACTGGGCGTCAGCGTAGAACAGCATTTACAGAAGTAGGTATTCTAAGTCAGTGGTTACAGGCACAAACCATCAAATGGGGCACTGTCATTGTTACCCTTGAGCAAAGTGCAAACTAAAAAGCAAATAAGATCATGCCCTATATGAGGACAGATCATTTAAAAAATGATACTGTAACCTGTGTAAGCTGCACTGAATAAGGGCATATGATGTGCAAATAAGCAAAAAAAAAAAAAATAAATGAATAAAAATGACTGGGCAACATCATACGACATAACGCACAAACACCACCAAGCAAAGTACGAGCGTCAACTGCGCGCTAGCTGGAACAGCACTGAGGCTCTACCTCCTCTTGTCCCACCACACGGCCTCAAATCCACGAGTCTGAAGGGCGGCCATGATGACATTGACGTCGTAGTTGCCGTTTCCCAGCATGCTCTTCTTGTGGGGCGTTACCAACGTGTTGGGAGAGAGCCTATGCGAATGAGGCGAAGAAGAGGGTGAGATTTACGTTTAGGGTTATTTATAAATTAAGACACTTAATGTCAGCAAGCACAGGAGTGGCGTCCCGTATGGACCAAACCCATAGGCGTAGATTTCGGGGGGGGGGACGCAGGGGATACGTCCCCCTCAATATTTAGAACATGTGCATTTGTCCCCCCCAATAAAAACATGAAAGAAGCATTTCCACCATAAATTGATGCAGAAAAGGCACAAATTGGTGCATAAAAATTCACCAGAATGCAGGAAATGAAGTGTCTGACGCTCAAAATTTCCTGGGGGAGGACCCCCAGACCCCCAGCTTAATGTGTCCCCCCCCCAATGTTCAAACGAAACCTACGCCACTGACCAACCCGCACCTCAGCCCTCACCTCTGGAAGATGTCCTGCAGCGTGTCCCGGCTGAAAGCTGCTCCATCCTGGAAGACGTTATTGAGCGCGTGTAGAGCGCAAAGCTCCCGCCGCTGCTTCTCGTGGTAGATGGGAGGGGGCAGGGGTGGAGAGAGGCGTGGATTTGATCCCGACTCCGCCCCACCACCACCCTCGAGCCCTGTGCCCTTCTGCTTGCTTAATTTCCATGGCATGCACCCCAGCCCCTGGAGCCCCCCCCCTCCCCCCCTCCCCTTACCAGCACCCGGAGCACTCCCCATCACTCTCCCACCCTATCGCCACAGCAACCATGAAGGGGAGGAGGGAGCAAGGGGAGGGGTTTGCCAGTTTTTGAATCCCTCCTTCACCTCATTTACCCCAGGTTTATTAAAAATGGAAAGCAAAAAAAAAATATATAAATTGAATGTTCTATGGCAATCAGTAGAACCTGTGACACTGAACACTGTGTAAATTTCCTAGCTGTGTACATCTAATGCCTATGACAAATATGCAGACAACTGGGGTAGTGGGGGACTACATACAACAAAAATGTGCATTGCTACTTTCCAGTTCCTCCATTTTTCACTCTCCAGTTGTCTCCTCTACTCTTTAATGCTTGGCTGTTCCCAATGCACTTTAAGGGAATAAAACAGTAGGCCTATTCCAGAATGAAACCACTTTCAACTCCCTTGAAGGAAAAGAGCAGATGAGAGGGACAGACGCCCAGGAGCGGAAGCTGCAAGGTCCCCTGGGTAAAAGTCAGCGCTGGTGGTTTGTGGGGACAGCAACTCTGTCTTCTCTGTGGCTCTCCCTGGGGCCAGGTCTGACAAGAGAACAAAACGCACAACACTAAGGATACATACTGTAACCACACAAGCACACATGTCCTCACTCACATACATACATGCACACACATGCAGAGAGAGATAGAGAGAGAGAGACAGAGAGAGACAGAGAGAGACAGAGAAAGACACACACACTCACATGTCATCTTTCCCCCCTCTCTCTCCCTCTCTCACTCACACACAGAAACAGTACGACAATTATGTTTCTGGAATTGGTCTGTCACCAGACATCAGACATCATTTTAATGTAGCAGTTCCAATCAGTCACACCCACATTGATAAGATGTGTTTTGTTCCATTTTATCATGTCAAAACAACTACAATTACTACAGAAGCTTTTTAGGCTACTTCAGTGAGACAGCTAGCTAGACACACGTAACAATTTTCAAAGGAGAGATTTTACTAGGGTTGACTGGAAAAAACAAAACATTTCACGCAGGTTATTTCGGTAAGATTGCACAGATTTTCGCAGCACTACACTGGAGAAAAACAAGGTAGTGTAGTCACACAGAAGGGTAACTTGCTGGCTTGCTGATAAGATATTGCAACAAAATTAATTACGATTATGAATCCTATCACCGGAAAACAGCAGCCTATATCTTGGATTAGGTAGCCAATAATCGATCAGTTTGTCAAACCATAAACCACCCATCCTGCTAGCTTCCCACCACGTATCATTAACATGCTCTAGCTAGCTTTCTAGCTAGTTTGCATGATCATGGGGTATGCCTGGGTATCAAGCAAAACCAGTGGTCGCATTTAAAAGAATTAACAAATACAAAATAATTAAGCGCTCACGTTTTAAGACAATACTAGTTCTTGCCTACTTGGTTTGAATACACTAGGCACAACCTCGTTTCAAAATACTCACAGTAGGTAACATCAATTATACCAATAGCACGAACACTTGTCTTCCGGATTCCCTCTCCGCCCACTTATATGCCCGGCTAATTCACAGTAATACATTTGCTTTTACCTTTCAAAATTCCGTTTTCACCGCTACTTTCTTTTGGGTTATTTATTCCGGGCGTTCTTCTTTTGGCTTTTACCTCGGCAGCTCCGAAGGTACCTGATTTCAGCAGGCATGCGCAAAACGTCATTCTGTTTGCTGGTTTGTCGTCGTCACTAGCGTCACGCACCAATTTGTGCACAGAGTTGAGTTCGCTTAAAACAACAGTACTCGTAGTAGTTAGGCATTGCATTGAATCGTTCAGCATGTGTAGTATTGCTACAACGGTAGAGGTTTTGAAACATTAACTATGAACAACATAGCCACGCATATATGTGTCTCAGTTGTATTTTTGCTTGTTAGTAGTTTACCTGGCAAACAGCATATGATCAGGTTCAAGTGTGTTAATTTAAAAATATGTAATTCCGAACTCAAATATGTTTTTTTGTATAATGCAGTATAAAGTGGTACATGCATTAAAATGAATAAAAAATAAATAACAGCACTCAGTTGACAATTAGTTGACAACAAAATATATATTATAAGTGTCTAAAAGCCTAGAGAAACCAAGAGTGAAACCCTGACGAGTTGGACAAAAAAACACATCAGAGGGAGAGATGGGAGCAGGGCAGTGAGAAAACATTGTTTAATGATTAAAACTGAGCTGGCTGCAGATGATGCATACTCTGACATAATCATACTGAACAGCTCGTTGAGTCTGTAGACAATGCCCATTGGTGGTATCTAGCATCTCATATTCCACTAATCCTTTAAGGTGTAATATTATATCATGTGATTACAATATTCTTAACGGAACAATGCTGATATAACAATCCCTACTGGCATTTCAAAGCTATGGAGTTCCAGAACACTGACTTAGAACTTTGAAAAAAGTTACTCTTCAAAGGGTTAAGTCATTACACAATATGACTCTTTATTTGCCCTCATAATCACTCCTTTCTCTGTCTCCTTGGCTCACACTATTGTGACATCATTTTTAATCCAAGAGCCTGTAGACAATGTTCTGTGGCTTTTCATTGGATAAAACTCCTTTGAGATATAAGAGGGGCAATAAGCAGCTCGGGTAAAAATTGGGTCAAAGCCACTGTTGGGAGATAATATATAACTTGCACTCCAACTGGCACCCTGAATTTGATATGCATTACATATCTTGTAATGTCTTAAGATGAAAGCAGCAGAGTTCAGATGTATTGCTTGTATTCTATTGTGACATCATAACTGAACTCAATTGTGACACGATAATAATACTCTTGTCCAGTGGGTAAGAAAGGGGGAGGGGAGACACTAAAAAGCTAAAAACCTAAAAAGGAAGCAGTTCAAACCTATCAACTGTTTCTGCATTTTTGTGCAGACAACTACTGTATTTTGGACAAGGTCTGATCTGTGTCCACCATTCTACATGGGATTATTAAACAATTCATACTGGTTCCATATGCTCTATAATACTGTGCCATTTAGCATTTTGTGCATATATTGTTTGCCCTTATATATTTGTTTTAAGATACACTGGTCTGTAATGAACTTGCGTACACTTCCTTCATGTAATTATGCACAGGTGTGATTGAGCTCTTCTCTATACATTGTTTGGATGCAGTATAGTTAAAGCTGGAATCTGCAAATGTCAGTGTGTGGAAGCTGCTAATGACCAAAGGAATAAGTAATTCTGATTAATAAAAACAATCTTGGCATGTTTCATAAACTTGAGAAAATGTGGAATGTTAACAAACAAACGGACAAATGAATACTCAAATACAAATGAAACACTGTGGAAGAGACAGGTACCCCTTTTCAACCCTGAAAGCAAATGCCAGAGCATGCAGTGGAAAGCCACATTTTCGTCTTTGTCAAAGAATTTCAGAGCTCAGTCATCTGCAGACACTTCTGCTTCTGCAAATTAAACCTCTAGTGTTCTGGGGTTTCCAAGGTCAAGAAGATTTACCAATGAGGTAAATGTGAAGTTCGCCCCCCTGGTGGCACATACATGTTTATGTGCTGCTTGATCAAGCAGGGAGATGGAAATGTTAAAAATAAGCATGTGCAAGTCTTCCAAGCATTCAGATTTAACCCCTCACTTAAATTATTGACAAAAAATACAAAAATTCCATAGAACTGCATACATTCAAGTTTCTCCTCTCCAGTACTATTCAAGCACCATCACCTTGCAAAAAAAATGAATACTCAAGTCCCACACTCCAAGTCCAAGCCCATGGCTGCTCAAAGGCACTCATTTCACGCATCCTTCTCCCTCACTTCCAGCCTGCTCTCCAGCAGAGCGGCCATGTCCTCCAGCAGCTTCTCCCTGATGCGGTCCTCCCTCCGCTGCAGCTCGTGTACGTAATGGCCGCCGAGCGCCTTCATTTCCTCCACCCTCTCCAGCAGCCTGGAGGCCAGGGCCCTCCTCTGGGGCAGGGGGCAGCCGGGCCCGTTGCCCGCCAGCTCCGCCCTCTGGCCGCACGCGGACAGGGCGGCCCGGAGGCCGGCCGGGGCCCCCCCGAGCAGCTGGGCGAGCGCGGGGGAGCCCCCGAGGGAGTCCGCGTGGGTGAGGACCGGCAGCACGTGACCCCGGGCGCCCTCCCCCACCAGGTCCAGCAGCGTCTTCAAGGCCTCTGATTCGTCCCCGCCGCCCGCGCCGCTCGCCCCGGGGGCCCGCATCACCAGCAGGAAGGCGTGTGGCCCCGGGCTGGCCAGCTGCACGCTCCGCAGGGCCTCCCGCGCCCGTCCCGCGGCTCCCAGGGACGAGCCCAGCAGATCCGGGGTGTCCACAACGGTCACCTCTCTCCCTCCCAGGACGGCCCGATGGCTCACACAGTGCCCGGAGGCCCCGGGAAGCCCTGCGCAGCCCAGCAGGGTGTCCCCCAACCGGCTCCGGCCGCCCCCCCGGGGCCCAACCAGAATGACCCGCAGCCTGGCATCAGAGGGGCCGGGCGCCAGAGGGGCAGGACCGCTCAGAGTGCCAGGATTTGTGGACTGTCCAATTTTCGGGGACTTGCCTTTGGAGTTTTCTGTACACAGAACATACATATAAATAAGAAATCATCCCCGCAACGATAGTATGTGTAATAATGATATTCGGGGAAAGCCAGCTGGGGTCTGTTACTGTATAAGCAAAATGTTGCAGGTTCAATTCCTGAATGGGGCACAGCCATTGGGTCATTTTGCAGGATTCATAATTTATAATGTTAAGGCCAACGGCTAATATGATTTTTACACACAGATCTAAATGTGTAATATGTAAAGGGCTTTTGATAAGCGAATAGACAGTGTTAAGATCGGGGGTTGGGGTAACTGTAGCAAAGGAGACTCACCTCTCAGGCGCTGGATGAGGTCTCTCAGAGCCAGCAGGTACTTCTTTATGTTAGTGAGAGAGCCTAGCGAGGTACAGAGAGAGGGTGATAATCAAACATCAGAAAGCCTTACAAAAAAAAGGAAAGGGGATAAAAAGAGAGGGAATGAACACCAACCTGCAACAGCTTTGATTACCGCTGGCACCCAGCTGAGTTTGGTAGGCAGTGCTGTGACACAGACAGGATTAGGAGTAAAATTTTCCTTTTTCCCTCGAAGAAGAATTCATTGGTAAATAAACAAATGGGTGTCTGTCACCGACGTAAGCAAAATTACAGAGAGTACTGGTGGTTATTATTTATTCATAATGTACAGTAAAGATACAGTGGCACGCACTGAAGCTGTTATGCTGAAGTTATTGCTCACCTAATATGAACTTCCAAAGAGGAGACAGCCACTTCACTAAAGTCTGTAACCCTGAAAAAAACACAGCACTATTAAATACACACAGCACTCCATTATGCCCAGACCACCCCCACAATTAAAATACATATACACTGTTAACAATGGCAAAAATGTGAAGTAGCGCGCTCTAACAATCCCCTGGCACACAATCATACGTTCTAGTGAGAATCAACATATTTCAGAAATAGATTTGATTACCATGGCAACACAATTTCAAGCAATGTCACACAATTTTTTTTTTGATTGAATATGCAGCCTTTATGGCCATATTGTCACGTCATCTCTCCCATCTCAAACTGCACTCACCTCGAACGGTGCTCAGCAAACGGGAGAGCCAGCTCCACAACGAGGACAAACCTGGGGTTGGGGTGCATGTAAACAAACACTTTAGAGACCCACTGCCAACACTTTATTTGTTGCATTTGAAGCCTCCTTAGAATGATTTTTTTTAAAAACATGTCTAAACAGGAAAATAATTATCATTTAAAAATAAAATGACATTTTTTGTGGATATTCGCAAGTTCACTTCAGAACAGCAGTTCGCTGAAACTGATTAGCTAAAATGTGAATGCTACATTAATCATGCATCCCCCCTGTTGTGGACACAATAGGAACGGTTACTTTTAGGATTAAAAATGGTTATTATTATCGCAAGGGGGTGTTTAAAACATTAATGTTGTGTTGACGTAAAAAGGCGACTGCTCTGATTATGTTGCGCAGTTAAAAACCTACCGGTGAGAGAGCAGAACAGACGTATTGGCCACCTTATTAAAAATGGAAGAGCTGAAAAAGGGGAAAACAATAAATTCAATTCAGAATCGAGGTAGGCAGCCAGAGCCTGAGCTCCAAAGGTTAAACTGACAGGCAAATGGATTGAATAACATTTACGCAAAATACAGTGACTCTACTGACAAAATGTGAGATTGGACCACCACGCTGATTGGCTGTCCATAAGCTTGCAGAAAAGCTATGTTTTTTTTTTCTTTTTAAGCAAGGTGGTCTATAGACATTGTAAACTGTCTATAGTAACCTTATTGATAAAAGGCAAAAAGAAAAAAGAAGATATGGAAAACAAGACATACTTGAAACAATGCAGAACGCAGAAAGAAAATTATGTATCGAGCATGAAAACGGACAAACAGGCCAGAGAGTGTGGCCTACTAACCTTGTGAGAATCTGTAGAACAGGAACCCCACCACTGTAAGTGCCCCCGTCAACACACTTTTGGAGCTTATCCAAAGATCTGAGACGCACGCAAACGCAAAAAAGGATTCATTTGATTATACGTTTGAAGCACTTTCTTTAAAAGTCAGTGCGTCTCCTACAGCTGCCACAATGCAGCAGTGGCATAATAACTCACTAGATGTATGGATAGCTTAGCTGTATACTTCGTTGTTGTGATAAGTGTAATGTGTTAATAATTTCAGTATCATACTGTATAGGCTATTTTAGAAACTCAGAACTAAAGCTTTTCTCCTTAATTCACAAAATAGTATCATTAACAAAAATAAAGTAAGAGGGAGGGGGGGGGGCGATAAAGGAACACACAAATCGCAGCCCGTAGGCCTCTTGTTTACAAACAGCAACGGTGTTACATTCTTGACACATTTCTCACTCCCACCGAATCCCTCCAAACCCCGCCATTTTTAAAAAATGGCTGCATTGTAAAAGCGCAGTAAACCGTGTGAGACATCCCCGTCCCTTGCAGACACAAGGGTCCTCACCCTCCAGCTCGGCGTTTTCCCCGCAGACAGACGAGGACGTGCAGGCACTCTGTGGTTTACAGTCGCACTCCATGGCTGCTCGCTCGCTGCCGCCGGGGCTCCGCCTCCACAGGTGCGTGCGGACAGTACCTGTCTGTACCTGCCCCAGGTTCTCCCCCCCCCCCCCAACCCTAACACGACCTATTTCCTAACTTTCTCCAGTTTACAGAAATACTAGAGCTTTTAAGGCCAGACTGAAAAAGATTGCTCTTTCGTGTTGTATTCTTGAAACAAAACAAAAAAAAGGTATCCAATTACACGTGGAATGAGGAAGGAAAACACCTTAAGGCGTGTCAGAAGATCTGGCAGGACAAGAAAGGCTGGAAAAAATGATGCAATGTAGCCATTTGTGTAAATTAACTGTATAGCACTTCAGTTTATACTCAGACATACATGATTACACTGTCCTCAATAACCACTCATGACAAATGAATGCTTTTTTAAATGTATATGTATTTATGTATCAAAAGTCACATCCATATAACCCATTACAATGCAAGCATAGTATGTTCTAACAGGGAAAACTCTACAACAGTTGCGTGGCTTCTACCCTAAAAGACAGGTACAAATCAACTGCCCTCTCTTCCCTAAACACAGACACCTACTCTTCCCCCCTAAACACAGACACCTACTCTTCCCCCTTCCTCCCGCTCAGTGAGAAAACTGCTGAGTCAGGGCGTCGATCAGCTCCTGTTTCTTGGCGCCCGTGGTGGGCACGCCGAACTGCTTGCAGGCGTCCTTCAGCACCGGCACCGTCAGCTTTCCCAGCGTCCCGTTCTGCACATGGGCCCGAAGCTCCGCCTCCGGCAGCTCCACCTTCGGCTTCTTCTCCGCTGCGCCTCCGCTCTCAGCTGAACGTCATGAAACAAAGCATCAGGTGCACAGGTATTACTGTGGTTCTATAGCATCAGGTGCACAGGTATTACTGTGGTTCTATAGCATCAGGTGCACAGGTATTACTGTGGTTCTATAGCATCAGGTGCACAGGTATTACTGTGGTTCTATAGCATCAGGTGCACAGGTATTACTGTGGTTCTATAGCATCAGGTGCACAGGTATTACTGTGATTCTATAGCATCAGGTGCACAGGTATTACTGTGGTTCCATAGCATCAGATGCACAGGTATTACAATGATTCAATAGCATCAGATGCACAGGTATTACTGTGGTTCCATAGCATCAGGTGCACAGGTATTACTGTGATTCTATAGCATCAGGTGCACAGGTATGACTGTGGTTCTACAACATCAGGTATTACTGTGGTTCTACAGCATAAGGTACACAGGTATTACTGTGGTTCTACAGCATAAGGTGCACAGGTATTACTGTGGTTCTACAACATCAGGTGCACAGGTATTACTGTGGTTCCATAGCATCAGGTGCACAGGTATGACTGTGGTTCTACAACATCAGGTATTACTGTGGTTCTACAGCATAAGGTGCACAGGTATTACTGTGGTTCTACAACATCAGGTGCACAGGTATAACGGTGATTCTACAGCATCAGGTGCGCAGGTGCTGCACTGGTTCTGTTATATAAAGCAGCCGTGGTTGCTAAGGCAACCTCTGCCACCTGCAACCGCAGACCCCACTGCAGTCCCTCTCCCCTTCTCTACAGGAGCAGAATCTACGCTCCCCTGCACCGCTGCCATCTGCTCTCACCAGGCTTGCGTTTGGTGGCTGTCTTTCCCTCCGGGTTGTAGTCAGCAGGATAGACCAGATCCTTGAACTGCTGCGCCAGGGGGCCCAGACGCTTCTCCATCTCCTCAGTTTTGGGCTCTGTGACAGGGAGAGACAGAGAGAGGGAGAGAGAAAAACAGGGAGAGACAGAGAGAGGGAGAGAGAAAAACAAAGAGAGATAGAGAGAGAGAGAGAGAGAGAGAGAAAAACAGGGAAAGAGTGAGAGGGGGAGAGAGAAGTCAAATAGGACACGGGTTGCTTTTACTGGCTATGGGTAGAGCATACTAGGTGATTGGTTGCAGGACATATCATGTATGTTCTTGTAAATTTTATACCAACATTCGACTACAGGAGTTATTGCTGGCTTGTAATGGTGTAAATGCTGAAATGCTTTCAACAGACAATGCCAGAGAATGTTTTGTAGAACAGTTGGCTGTGGCTTACTGACCTACGACAGATTAGGAGGCTACCTCAGGGAATGCTTCAAAAAGTCAAAGTCAAAAGCGAAATGTGGATGCACTCAGTCAAGTGCAGTAGCATGAAATGTAATATAAACCCAAGTAGAATGCATTTTTTTGGGGGGAAAAAACATATTTTATATCAAAAGATATTTTAATTCAATAAAATATAACATATTGCTTCATTTAAGAGAAGTACGACTAGCACACTGAGCCCACGGTTTCCAGCTAAGCAAAAAAAAGAAAAAAAAAAGAGGAAAAATCAGGCTTATTTTGAGGATCTGGAGGGGTGACATCATCCTCTGAAAGACATCACATGCTATCTCTCATGCCTCTGAACTCAACACAAACACAAACAGCCAAGTGTGAGAGAGAGGCTGTGAGCACAGCTCTGGTGCTGTGCCTGTGTGTGAGAGAGCGAGACACTGGTAAAACTCACTGGTAAGATCCTCTATGGGTTCGGCCTCCAGCAGGGCCAGGGCCAGGGCTTCCAGGTTCCGGAAGTGCTGCTGCAGGGCTGGGTTCTCAAACGCATCACTCCTGAAACACACACACGCACACGCGTGGAAATGCACATACACGCGCAGACACGTACACGCACACACACACATGCACAGGCATGCACACACACACGCATACACAGGCACACACACACACACAAACACACACACATATGCACGCATGCACGCACACAGACACCCACACACACACACAAACACACATACACACACACATACGCACGCATGCACGCACAGACAGACACCCACACACACACACATGCACAGCTGAGTCCACAGAGTTTCAAAATGCAAACTTTGTCTGGGATGTGTCACAGGGTCTTAGCAGATACAGTGTATACTTGTACACACAAAACACAAACCTAAGCTTAAACAGCATCTTGCCCAGAACACAATACAGTCCAACACAAATGCACAACAGGCATTGTTCACATACTGGTGCTATTGTGTGCACAGTAACTGACAGCACTTCTACTGAGAGCTGGGCATATGAAACATCCACGGACAATTTGAACAGACCGGTACTGAGCCACTTGAAGCTGTATGTGGACGGACTAAAGAAAAAAAGACATCTGTGTGGACTGGAATATGATGTCATATTGGAAACACATTTTGAACTGGAATGTGAATGATCGCTGTTAATACTTGGCCAAGATTTTGTTATGGCTATCAGTCTGTTCCAATTTCTGCAACTATTTGCATTGCATTGCAACTTCAAAAAAAGAAAACAATAAAATAAAACTGACTAGGACTGCCTCAGGTTTTTGGTTTCCACGGCAATGTGTAGGGTACCTGTATTTGAAGCGAAGCTTATGAACGATCTCCTTCATCTTGTCCACCTGAGCGCGAGAGGCAATGGGAAACTGCGGGGCGTCCAGGGTACGAATGTCATCCGCGAAAGGCAGGAAGATCACGTGGAACCCTGAGACCAAAGGCACTGGCATTCACAAGGTGCGTGTGCAAGGTGCGTTAATGTGCTGTAGTTTATACACGGTCATGTGCTTGTTCTTGGGGCCTGGGGCTGTGATGGCCCTGCGTTGACTACCTGGCGGTGTTATCTGGATTTGGTTCGAGTCCAACTCCTCTCTCTGGGGCACCAGGGCCACAAAGCGGGGGGGGGTGTTGCGGCGGGGGGTGTATTTGCAGACTGCAAAGACGCCCCTCTCGCTGCACCTGCGCAGCAAAGCCGAGATCACACAGGAGCTACCTGAGAGAGTCAGGGAGAAGGAGAGTTAGCGCCATGCTAACTCTCACACAGGAGCTACCTGAGAGAGTCAGGGAGAAGGAGAGTTAGCGCCATGCTAACTCTCACACGGCAGCTAGCTGAGAGAGTCAGGGAGAAGGAGAGTTAGCGCCATGCTAACTCTCACACAGGAGCTACCTGAGAGAGTCAGGGAGAAGGAGAGTTAGCGCCATGCTAACTCTCACACAGGAGCTACCTGAGAGAGTCAGGGAGAAGGAGAGTTAGCGCCATGCTAACTCTCACACGGCAGCTAGCTGAGAGAGTCAGGGAGAGCCAGAGAGGGAGAGTTAGCGCCATGCTAACTCTCACACAGGAGCTACCTGAGAGTCAGGGAGAAGGAGAGTTTGCGCCATGCTAACTCTCACACAGGAGCTACTTGAAAGAGTCAGGGAGAGGGCGAGAGGGAGAGTTAGCGCCATGCTAAACCTCACACAGGAGCTACTTGAAAGAGTCAGGGGGAGGGTGAGCGTCATGCTAAACCTCACACAGGAGCTACTTGAGAAAACCAGGGGGAGGGAGGGAGAGAAAGTTAGCGCTGTGCTAACTTCTCTGAGAACGCTGGGCTTGGGAGTTCGGGGCGGGACGCGCCTGCAATCTGCTCCTCCTCAGGGTAGATGAAGAGGGCGGGCCGGATGTGGTGGTGCAGCTTGAGCCGCTCCATGGGCTTGAACCCGAACAGGACCAAACTCGGGTCGTCAAACTTCTTCAGCTCGTCCACCTCCTCCTTCTCCAGCACAATCTGCCTGCTCCCGTACACCTGCATGCGGACGGAGGCACACAACCCACTGGGCTCAGCACAGGTGGAAGGAACGATACAGGCTTATCCCCAGCGAGTACAGGGAAAAACACACAGGACGATTCCGTGCTGCGTGTGAGACAGGAGCACGTGGGTAAAAGGCAGGTTCTGCACCTGTGATCTCTTGGTGTCGCTGGGCAGCAGCAGGCTGCCTGTGTTGTTGTGGTAGAGCCGGGTCTTGGTGCGGACCGGCTCGTTGCTGTCTCTGTACAGCCGGACCGACGGGGGCTTCGTGGCCGACCTGGCCAGCACGTACACGCCCACGGCCACCTTCACACCGTCCCCCAGCCACAGGTTCAGCCTGTGAGAGAGACGGGGGGGGGGGGGAGAGACAGAGAGAGAGAGAGAGAGAGGGGGGAGAGAGAGAGAGACAGAGGGGGGGGGGGGGGGGAGGGGGGGGGGGGGAGAGAGAGAGAGAGAGAGAGAGAGAGAGAGAGAGAGAGAGAGAGGGGGGGCGGGAGAGAGAGAGAGAGAGAGAGGGGGGGAGAGAGAGAGAGAGACAGAGAGAGAGAGGGGGGAGAGAGAGAGAGACAGGGAGAGAGGAGGGGGAGAGAGAGAGAGAGACAGAGAGAGAGAGGGGGGAGAGAGAGAGAGACAGGGAGAGAGGAGGGGGAAGAGGGGAAGAGAGAGACTAATGATTACTACTGACGGGGAACTTCAGGTTTTATTCTAAGGCTCAGTCCAGTACAGACACCCTTCTTGATTAGAGTTATACCTTCAGTCTAGTACAGACACCCTTCTTGATTAGAGTTATACCTTCAGTCTAGTACAGACACCCTTCTTGATTAGAGATATCCCTTCAGTCTAGTACAGACACCCTTCTTGATTAGAGTTATCCCTTCAGTCTAGTACAGACACCCTTCTTGATTAATTATCCCTTCAGTCTAGTACAGACACCCTTCTTGATTAGAGATATCCCTTCAGTCTAGTACAGACACCCTTCTTGATTAGAGTTATCCCTTCAGTCTAGTACAGACACCCTTCTTGATTAGTTATCCCTTCCAGTACATCAGCACTGCACTGATAAAAGATCTCCTTCAGTGACCGAATGCTGTTCTGACATAAAGACATTCAGAGTCTACCAGAAGCACGTGTACTGGCTGGCAGAACCTCCTGCCATTTACACACAGACTGAGTATCTGAGTGGAGGCTGTATCACTCCACCTGCTCTGCGCTCTCTTCTTCAGCTCTTTGGCCCTGACTCTCTTCTGCAGGTCCTCCAGTTTCCCACAAGGCTCCACCTGCAGCCCCAACTCGTCGTCATCCTCAGGGGGGCTCATGATGTCACAGAAAAAGAGGGAGACATCAAACCCCCCCGCCTTCTTCATGTGGATCAGGTCTATGACCACACCTGAGAGACAGAATTCGGCCCATCAGCTGCAAATACTGAAGTAACAATAATAACTGCCCTCTTCCACCGCATCTCACAATTCCATTATATTATTACTTTTGCTTACAATGCGACATATTTCCATACGTTCGCACATACGTTCTGTGTAAAATCTGACAATTTGTCACCTCAGAAACTCCATGCCCCCACCTTCAAGAAACACAACCTATGCAATGTAATTCACAACACTCCCTCATCCTTTGATTGGCTAACTGTGTGCCAGGGTCTCCATGCCTGCAGAATAGAGCACTGTCCCATCTTTCACCCCACAACTACCTGCATGAGACCTGGAGCAGCAGGCAGGTCCACAGTTTCTATTTCCCCACACAACTCAATGGTGCTTCTTTTACTAACGCATGGAAACAGTAGCGTACTGTAAGTGCATGCTCGTGCTCTTATCCTCAGATGGGCACCCACAGAGCCACTGAAGGCTAAGCTAAAGGCTGCAGCAGCACAGGCCCATGACCCTACGGCGCTGCCCGCCGCTGGGCAAACCCACCCGTCTCCTTCAGATCGGCGGCCTTGGTGCGCGCCAGCTTGTCGAGGTCGGCGTCGCCCCCGTGTGGGGAGTCCCGGCAGGTGAAGATCATGAGGCGCTTGTGGGAGAGCCGCAGCTTGATGTCGCTGTACAGGTTGGAGCAGCACCACAGGGCCTGTCCCAGGGACGTCTCCCCGCTGCCCAGCGTTTCTGCCGCCACCTTCGCCCCTTTGTCCCCCCGGAGGCTGTCCACCTCCTGCACCCGCTTTGCCCCTGAGAGAGGAGAGGGTATGTGGGTGGGGGGCAGAGGGGTAATAATACTGTTAAATATATGTTAAATACAAGAGATGCAAGCATGGTGTTAAAAATAAAATATGCATACATGGTATTAAATACAAGAGATGCATGCATCATATTTAAAATAAGAGATGCATGCAGAGATACATGCAGGGTGCATAATATAAGAGATGCATGCAGGGTGCTTACCAGGGGAGTCAAGGTCATGGAAGACATAGACGTGCTTGAAGGAGTCCTTGGGGTTCTTGCTGTGCTCTGTCCCGTAGAAGACCAGCGCCACCAGGTCTCTGTCACTGCTGATGATCTTACTGGTGTACACACTGCGTACACACTGAAGGACAGGGAAAAACCAGGAAGGCCAGGTCTTAACACAAGCCTTGCTTTATAATGGGGCCCACAAAGAAGCACAAATTAGCATTTCTAATAACAGTACAGATACGTGAAAAACATTTAGCAGACAGGCTACCTCATCTGGAGAGACTTGGAATAGATAGATAGATAAACCTTTATTGATCCCTGGAGGGAAATTCAGGTATCTTAGCAGCAACAGCAGTGAGGATGAAACACAGGAGAGGTACAGGGAAGAGTAAGAGTCAACCAAACCAAGATAAATAAGTAAGAATAAAAATTAAAAAAAAATAAAATAAAGATAAAATAAAAATAAAATACTGAGCGAGCTGCTGGCCCAATAAATACAAATAAATGTACAGTGGATGTATAGTGAATGGCCCAATGAATATAAATAAATGTACAGTGAATGTCTGCGTGCAAGTGCGTCCATGCGGGACTGCACAAGACACTCCCGAGATAATCATATACGATTAACACAACGACATGGGCAATAATAAATGGTTTAGTGCTGAAAGGGGAACGTGCACTGAGAGGAAGGGAAAAGACGAGGGAGACAGGCACACTGCGAGAGAGTTCTGAAGCCCACCTCCATGGTCATGTCAAAATTAGTGGGCTCGCCATCCTCGCCCTTAATGAACATCTCTTTGGAGGCATCTATCAGGAAGACCAGGCTGTCACGCCCACTGTACTTGTAGTCCACTGAAATGACACCAAAACACAGAACTGCACAATACGGCCCTGTAATATTTCGCTGATTTTCTGCATGTAGGATGACTATACGTTGTCCAAAAGAAAGTATAAGTGGGGTGCAGATTTAGCATCTATTGCAGAGGGAGACTTTTGGATTAATACTTAGTGACAATTTTTCCTGCACTTAATGAAGAAACTGACTAGTCACTCTCTCTGAAAGAAATTTCAACTATGTCTTTGAATTTGGTAAGTCAAAGAGGTTATCTTGTGTGATCAGAGTTGTACTTGTCCTGCACTGCTTTTTGTCATGATCTTTTTAAATCTGATTTATTTTTCCATCCAAATCCTGCTGAGATCAGTTTTGTTTCTCACTTCTCTGATGATGTGGTTTTCTGATGACGTGGAGCATGCAAATTCTGTTGACCTATTATTGACCGCATCCCACACTGAATTGACTAATGGATTTTTTCACTTGTCCAGGTGTTTCTGCTGAGGTCAGGAGGCGCCATGTAGAGGTGGAAAGTCCAGGGGTCAGAAAGTAATAATCCTGGCACATGTTCCTTCCACCCATGAACTCAGCCAGCTGATTTCACAAATCACTTCTACCACCTGGCTGAAGAATTGTGCTGATTAGCAAATCCAGGTCAAAGACTGGAACAAAATACCATGGGAGGACTTTTACTTTCTGAAACTGTATTCTCCACCTCTGCCGACATGTATATCGAAGATGGGGCCAAATGCTATGCCCTGAATAGTGATGTTTTGCTGTCACACGTGGGCAACTTTTCTGTCTTCTGTAAGAAGAATGCCTTGGAACTCCTTCTTGTGAGTTATATTTACCCTTGGCATCTTCTCCATCCTCCTCTACTTCCTCCTCATCCTCATTCCGATAGAAGGCGTTCCATGCTGCCATTATCGACGGCTACCCTGGCCAGTCAGACCTGCAAAGAAATCAAGCCAAATACCAACATATTAGTTCCTATATTTTACAAGTAGCCTATTATAATGCATTTCCAGACGCAATCCATTACGCATTCCACTGTTGTAATGTTCCGTTTTTTGTAAACTGTAAACTTTTTTCATTGCCTACACATTTTCATGTTATCACTCTGACTGTTCTCTTTAACTCTCAATTTGTACATTTTTTATCGACCAACTTGCTTCGCAGGTCAACATAACTACAGCTAAATATATTGTTCGTGATCGTCAATAGGCTGAGAGCTCATAATGGTAAATGGCTTATCTAACATTACACATTTGGACAGCTAGTTAACGTGAACCTACTGATAACGCCAACACATTATCCGTATTGCTGTAATTCAGTCATTGTAAAGAATGCAGTGTCATGTTTCTGTGCGTGCATGTAAGTACATGGCAAGCAGCTAGGAGTATTAATTCTTGAAACTACATACATAACTACACAATCACGTTAAGATCAGCTTGATACCTCCGTTTTTTGAAAATCCGTTTTAATAATATGAGCGAGACACGGAAGGCCAGAATAGTTTAAAGAAGACATTGCAATAATTGTATGCGGGTGCATGAACACATTCGACGGTATAACTGACAAGTCAAATTATCCAATGACATAATGAAACATCTGTAGGTGGACCAATTGGCAAACAAAAGCCTTGAGTGGCTAGCTACAATCCTGTGCCTAAAAGTTAGCCAGCGAACTATCCGTCAATTCTACCGTTCACATTCTCACAAAGTATATGTGGAACCATTATGGAATAGAAAGAACATGCTTTAACATACCTCTGAAAAGTAGAGTTTGATAATAAGTGCTTTTATGCTGACTTATCTCGCTCATAGAGCAAACCTGCACTCAAATTCCGAATCCCTTAGCTGTAGAACTAGCACGGGCAAGTGCCGTAAGCGGAGCGCTCCTCCCGCGCGCACTCGATCATGCTTCCCTATGATTGGCTCTTTGAGGGTATATGTGGACGGATTGGCTGTTTAAATGTCGCCCCCTAGTTGAAGAAGGGTCTTGCTGCAGGATTCTGTGACGCTAAAACTCGGATTAGAATCTCTTTGCTCATATCATAGAAATTCCCAAAATCCATTTGCTTTCCCCCCTTACACACACGTTCCCTAATTGCTGGATGCCTTGGTCCACACCCTACTTACCTGCATTATAGACGGTTTCAACGGTAACAACATAAACAAACGTTACTGCGCATGTGCGTTGTTCTGGCCCTAACTTGACTTCCGGCAGACTTCCGCAAACAATCAATAACAACAGAGTCCCTCTAGACTATTTCTGATAACAAGCAAAGTAAATAACAAGTAAATTACGTTAGCTAGCTAGTTAAAACTATGTCTAGCCCGTATTATTTGGGGTTACCAGTCGAAGAAAAGAACCGTTACTTGGCCAAACTGAAATGCGATAATGTTACATTACCAGAAAATCAAGTGACAGATAACTGTTCACAGTATTGCACCTTGCTGAGCATCATACATTCCTTACATAATCCATAACTGTTCTGGGTTACATGCACATTCATTCCTGTATAAAAAGTGCACTCTTTCTATGATGTTGCTTAAAAACGATGATTAGAAGCACAAACTGGGGCTAGTGGGCAGCATGTGTAGCCAATGCAATTACTGTAGGTTATTTATTTAACCTAGATGTTTTATGGGAAAACATCGTGGCTCTTATAGTTTGGGTCATCTTGCTAGGTTACCACAACAAAAATGATCAGGCAATGTAACGCTGTCAAGTCATTGGAAACAGGTATCATAACGTTAGTAAAAAACGTAGCTAAAGCGTATGAACTACTAGCATTGAGCTAACGTTACTGTGCATAATTTATAAAATGGTAGCTACGTTTAGCTAGCTAGCTAGTTGGCTAGCTAACTAGAATGAATTAATTAAGCTACAATCAATTTAGTTAGCTAATTCATAACTATTTCAGGCGTGTTACTGGTCAGCTTAGTTATCGCTTATTATGAGTTTGTTACCTGAAACAAAGTGCTAGAGTGAGAGCACCTATTCGACCACCTTCGTTCGACAGACAGGAAAGCGTAAACTGATTCGCAACTATATATGAAATAGGCGAAATATCGGTAACAACCTGTACCTAGTTATGTAGGAAAAATATCCTTGTTATCCTCCTGTGGTTATTTTTTCAGTACTTTCACGTTTTTTTGTGTGCCAGCAAATAAGTCAGACGTGGTCCAGCGCTAGCATTTGGTTGCTAAGGGGACGTGTATCGACCACCCCATGAATGGAAATTTGCTAGTATCCTGTCTTGCATATTGGAGGTTAATATGAGAAAGGGTGGTCTCTCATCAGCACGTCTAGGAATCCGTACATATTCACTGTTGTAACCTAAGTCGCAGGACGCAAAATAGCCGTTAGGAAAGCAGTTTGAAATTATGAAGCAAAGTCTGCGCCATTGACTTTAATGGGTCGCGATTACATAATTCATTGTCTTAAGTTGATATAGTAAATAAGGCTGTATTAGTATTACTAAATGTGTATGTATGAAGTTGATTTTTTAAAATACAGTTTATTATGTGTATTTTTACAGGACTTACATTTTAATAGGTAACGATGTCCAGTTATTTCTCAAAAACGGGCAAGCACCAGCTATGATAATCGCAGCGATTCATCAATTCGTTTCACAATTTCCTAGTGAGGTTACAAAGTTAAATTATGTATTTTTACTAATTTTCGAAATATAGTTTGTTCCTGAGGTCAGGTTGCACCCCACAGCACAACAACCTGAGCCCAACATCAGTCTGTTCATTAGTTTAACTTTCACTCCATTTGTAATCGGTGCCATATTAGCCAGTGAACACAAACCCAATAATAAACAAACACAGACCGGAAGTTAACTTAGGGCCAAGCGCACAACCTTGGCAACGCGCGTGCCACTGATGAAACCGTCTATACAGCTAAATATAAGCAATCTCTTAATGATCATTGGTCATATAGATACAGTACGACACATCTGATGACCAGGGCTGCCAAATTTTCTCGGACAAACTGTCACTGATTTCAATAATTGTGGTGTTGATAGAGGACGCTAGCATTTCCTTGGTTGAAAAAAGCCAGTTTCTTTCCTCACCTAAAACTGTTCTCCCCTAAATCGAGCATCATTGAGACCACTCGAGAGTTTGGCTTTTATTGTGTAAAATCCATAGGAAAAATCACGGGTTTGTTTCTTTGACAGATCACATGACACTGCTTTGGGAGTTTGAAATCACCTTGGCAACCGTGCTGAAAATGTCCCCACATGGTTATAACCCTAACTCACAAAGCAAAAGAAAATACTGACATGCTCAACACACCAAAATTTAACTCACTTAACTTATCCTACCCATCTTGCTTTAAAGATGGCTACACCCCGCGTGTATCTATTTTACATTGACTATACAGCATAACATAAGTCTAAATGTTTAGCTAACCTTGATTTTCTTAATAAACAGTGATAGCGTAATAGAGTGTACTAGCAGATGATGCTTTGGCCAGTCAGCTGCAGTTGTAAAATTAGAGTTATATATTCTAGTCTAGAAGTTTTTATGCAACAACATTAGACTAAGCAGTCTGCCGTCATATATTTTTTAAGAGTAATTGATTTTTTTAAAACCACGCAATGCGCGGAATGACAGAGGCTAGAGACGTTTGACAAATGTAAAAAAATAAAATAAAAACATAGCAAGCGAAACTGATATTTTTTCGGTGTATGATAACTTGGGGAAATTGCGTTTTTGCCACTGCTCTGTGGTTTCAGCTAGCTAATGTCTTCATAACTTTAAAAAAAAGGTTTTTTTAAAATTTATTTATTTATTTTCACTTCCTGGCTTGTACAGTGCGCTAGACCTAGTTAGACTAGCTGGCTCAAGCTACACCGATGACACAGCAGTAGTTAGCTAGCTAGGAAGCTGTTGGGGTAGGTAGCTAGGTAGCTGGCTTGCCAGTTGTAACACAGTACCTTGATTAGTCGACAGTACGTTAGCAATACTGTTGAATTTAACGAATTTCTTTTTCATTCATACTTCGCTGAAATAACATCTGACATCGTTAGCTAGCAACTGTAGCCGAATGCTAGTTATCCAGTTCATTTTAGGTTTGCGAAGATATTGAACCTTACCAACGAACTAATCTATAATACTTTTAAATCAAAGCAGAAGTAGAAAGCTAGCCGACTAGCTACAGCTATCCATCTCTACGGCCATGGACCAACACAACACAACGAATACTGTCAAACTGTACGTTTACGACATGTCAAGAGGAATGGCTCGTCAACTCAGTCCCATCATGTTAGGTAAGTGCGGCATCCCTTGCTAATTGGCATAACCAGCTAGTTAACAAAGTAGATGCATGACGGTTTGAAAGTTGGGAAAGAACGGGGATGCAGCGACGGCAGTAGGCCCCATGGATGAAAGGTACCATAATAAATGGGTTTGTTATATAATGTAGCTCCACTAGCTATGTGTGATGTCATTTGCTCGTGGAAGACCTATGCATTGTATTACATTTTAAATAAATTGTTTACAATGTGAGGCTTGCTTACTGTGTTAGCACACTCAGTGAAAATTGAAGACGGGTTGTCATCACATCAAAGTATATCGACAGACAGATGCCCCGTTAATTCTAGGGCACGAATAAGCTGGCTGCCTAAAATCTTAATATTGTAAACGTGTTATTTACAGTGTAATTAATTTGTAGGCGTACACCGAGCATTCGCATTACATAACAACACTGCTAATGTTAGCCGACAAGCTACATTCTGCAGTTTCACTCTGGCTCTGGCTGTTTAGACTAGCAGCCTACTGCGAGTTGGCAAGCGACATTCAGTAGACCACCCCAGCCTACTGTGGATTCATTTTTCTTCGAAAGAGGAAACCGCAACGTTACAAGGTTTAGCCAACTACGATCTGATATTCCAAATGTGTGGAATAATAGACTATTCTCTTTTTATTTATTTTTATTATTTATTTATTTATTTATTTATTTTTTACAGGGAAACAACTGGATGGAATATGGTAGGTCAACAGATGTAGCTATTTTTTCCTCATACCGAAAACTTTTTCCTTGCACATTAGCAACATTAGTACTGCTGATATGGCATGGAGGTTGGAAATTTAATATTATGTGTATTTCAGAAATACATAGTGGGTTTATTAATGCCATGGCTTAAATTATGTTCTGCCTCTTGAAGGCACACCTCCATTGTCATCTTTGGAGACGAGTTCTTCTATGGGGGAGAAGGAATAACCAGCTGCCCGCCGGTAAGAGCCTGCTGTCCAAAACTCGCAAAGCCGAAGTCTCTTGGATTAGTGAAACAACTAACCCGTAACAACACCTGTAACAAACTTTATTGTCCCGTTCACCTTTGTGCTTATAGCATGCTTAATGACTGGTTGGGTTCTTTTTGTTCAGCAGTGATATTTGCAGCTTCTACCTGGCCGTAGTTTGCCCTTCTACTTAGTTTGTATGAATAAAATTAGGAAAGCAGACAAAAACTATACTGTGAATATATGCACTCTAGGGTGGGACGATGCTGGGTGAGCCGAACAGCATTGTGGATTTGGGAAGCACGGAGGTGACGGAGGACATTTTCATGGAGTACCTTTCCTCTCTTGGGGAGGCCACGTACAGGTGAGTGTCAGTGTGTGTCAGTGTGTGGTGTATTTGTGTGTAGTGCGCTGTCTCCACATGTGATAAGCTACGATTGGCCAAATAGGTGCACTTCCTGGGGAGCAGTCAAGCACCGGGCTGACTTCCTGTTTGAGGTATCCAGTTAGACTTGCAGCATTAAAAAGGAAGTTGTGGATATTATATTCCCGTGGATCTGTCGATGTACTCGGTGCTGGAAAGAGGGAAAAGAGGCCTCCTCCCTTCATTCCTTCTTTCTTTTTTTTTTCTTAAGTGGGGACAATTACCGACTGTTCGAGCACAACTGCAACACCTTCAGTAACGAGGTGGCCCAGTTCCTGACAGGAAGCAAAGTCCCCGCCTACATCACGGACCTGCCAGCGGAGGTGCTCTCCACGTGAGTCCCCTCCCCTCTCCTCTCTATCGCTCGCGACGAAGCACGTCCACGCGCAGTCAACCTGCCAGATATTACCAAGCACAGAAACCCATGCAGTGGGGCTGTTCCACAGAACGACATTGAAAGCTTATCGAATAGCGTAGATATTAGCCCAGTAACGTGAATGCTGAATCGTTATGTCATGGGTGTTGAGTCCACAGCGGGTCAGAGTGGTTTTTTTGGCACCCACTTTCACTGTCCTAAGCCTCTGTCACTCTTCCGTGTTCCCTGCGCTCCCAGGCCCTTTGGTCAAGCACTGCGCCCTCTGCTGGACTCCATCAGCATCGCTCCTCCTGGGGGCAACGTCATCAACGGGCACTACGGGCAGAGGTAGACGGGCGAGACCCGCCCAGACGCACAGGGTAATATATTCAGCATGGGCGTGGTCTGCAGCCCCGCCCCCTCTGAGAGCCGCTTTCAGCTGCCGTCCTCCTGGGCCTCAGTCCAGCATGTCTCTTTATGTAATGAATGTAAACTGTCCTCAGCCGAGAGCTCAAGACCCACACAATGGAGCTCCAGTAAGTGGGGGGGGGGGGGGGGGGTTGTAGGGGCTGAGCTGCAGATCAAAATGTATTTTTTGGGGATGGGGGCTGGGGGTAGGGAGTTGAATTGTTTCTTATTTATATACATATTACATTGTCTGCTTTCTCTTTCTTCCATGTTTCCTTTAAACATTGTAGAGAATACAGGAACGTTAGAGCCTGTGAGATTGTACTGGACAGATACGGATGTTACAGACTCACTGTAAGTTTGCAGGTGGAGCAGCAGTTTCACTGGACCAAAATAGAAATACGTAGCTTTGTCGACTACTTTCCCTGTTAATTGTGTTCTTTAATCACATGCACCACCTGCACTCTTACATTTAATTCTCAAATCACGTTGCCAAGCCTTTTTATTCTTTGTTTATCGAATGTGAAGTTAATTACTACATGGGAAGTACATGTATTATTTATTTGTTATTGAACAATAATAACGTAACTGAAGTTAGGGTCATTGATTCTATTTGCTACCCCTGTGACTGTTATCTTCTGTTTTGTTATTTGACATGATAGGAATTCTGTCTCTTTTTTAATGAACTATGCTTGTGCTTAGTTAAAAGAAAAAAAACATTTCATACTGCCCTCTGTGGTCTGTAGTGTTTATGTGATTATCTTTGCACTTTGTGATTATCTTCGACCCCAAAGCTGATTCTTAGTAATGTAAGGTGTCTATCGCGGCAAGTTGACCCCTCTTTTTGTAAAGCATGAATTCATTATCATGACATTTTTAATGAGGGAGCCTTCCAATGGAGACCATGCTGGTGTCTTTTATAGGAGAGATATCTGGATTATAGCTGGTATTTTCTCACTGATCCTCCTCTCTTACAGACTTTGGCCACATGGTGGTGCAAGAGTGCTATATATTGTTGCCGTGGCAAAAAACCCATTAAATCGCCAGGCATATCGTAGATGTGGCATATAACCACAGCTGGTTGTCTTAAAATACCAAACACTCACCCACTCTGCTATATTTAATTAACAGAAATAAAGACTGTCCACTCTGTTTTAATTATGACTTTTTTTCTGCATTCAGGCTGGTTGAGCTGAACCTGTGTTTGGGTGGGGGTGGGGTGGTGGTGGGTGGGGGTGGGGGGCATGTGGCTGGAGAGTCCAGTACCCTACGGATTCTCACCACTGTGGTCCGTTATTTTAAAAAAAAGGCATTTAAGAATGAATGCCACAGGATTTGTGGTTAATAACTTCGAAGCAAACTTACTGTCAGGACAGGGTGTGCAGGCTATTGGGGAGTGGAGCGCTGGGGGTGTGTGGTGAGTGTGCTGGTGTGTGGGTCAGCCCATGGAGAGAACACAGTGCAGGTCATCACATGTCCCACGCATGGCAGTTGTGTCTTTGTGTACTCTGAGGTCGGGCGGGAGGGGGGGGGGGGGGGTTCACTGGTGCTCCTTGGGCTGTGTGTGTTTTAAAAGCCTCTCGGCCCCGTCGTCCAGTGAGCAGTGTGTCTCCAAGCCACAGCTGAGTGTGAATCCAGCGCTCACTCCTGCACATGACGCACACAAGCACAATTCCCTCCAAAAATAGCCAACATTCATTAAGACGTTGAGGGTTCAGAGACGGGGCGGGGTGGGGGGGGGTGGGGGGGGGGGGGGGGGGGGGGGGGAATCTCCGTGCAATATCCTGGGCATAGGCCAAGTGGCTTATATTTTGCGATGAATTGCTTTCATTTTCCGTGGGACAGTGTCTTCAGTAACGCAGACTTGTTTCTTGGAGGCAATAATTAGACCTAGCCCTCAAAATAGGGTTACACAGAGTGCTGCCAGAAACAGCAGCACACTTTCGTGAGTTTGCCATTGATGCAGTGGCCGTTCAACGCACTGGCGAGTGAAAATCCATGTGCTCTGCTGAGTTAATTGTGTGGTTTTAATGTATTTTCCTCCCGTGACTGACCTAACAGCGCTTGGTTTTTCTTTACTGGGGTAAGTCACAGCAGTGTGAGGGGGACAATAAAATTAAAAATTAAAAATTAAAAATGATCTCTGACAGAATTTCATTGAGGCCATCTAACATTTGGGAATTAACAGTGAGTTGTAGGTCTGCCGCTATGGAGTTTCATGCTCTCTTTAGGCTGCTTGTCTTTTATTAAATTTCTTCCTTCATTCCTTATACGTGTTGCTCAGTCGTTTAAACTCCTCCAAGGCTTCTCTGCTTTGCCCTTACTTTTTCCTCCTCTTATTTTTCCTTCCTTTCATATTTTAAATGAAAGAAGAGCGCACGCACGTGCATCGCGCTGCGCCACTCGCTCTCTTCTCCTCCTCTTTTTCTCCCTCTTTCTCCGCTGCCGTTAGCTGTCCTGGGATTTCCCTCCTCTGCTCCTCCTCCTCCTCCTCTCTGTGCTCCTCAGAGGGCCCTGTTACGCTCAGCGTGCCTTCATTAAACATCAACGCCATAAAGATTATTTTATTATTTCCTGCATATTCCTGTGCACATGCACATGTACGTATACAAAAGCACACTCACACACACACGTACACACGAATACACGCATACATACACCTGTACACACACACGTACATATGCACATGTATACACACAAACATACGCACACACACATGAACATACACATGAATAGACATACATGCACTTGTAAACTCACGCACATATTCACATGTGTATATGCACATACACACACACATACCCAAAATCCGTCCAACTATGCACATGGCATGTACACACATGCAATCTGTCTCTTAGGGAACCTTTTTGAACCAAACTGCAATCAAAATTGCAAAGAAATTCCATTGTCCTGGTAAAATGATATTTCTTCCCTCAAGGCATGTTTTATTGTAAATCAAATTAAAAATATCTGCTGACATTTGTATTGTCTCAGTGTTCAGTATCAGCAGTTTCACCCATTTATACTCCATTGTGAAGTTTACATATCAAGGTAGCAACTTAATCCTTACTGTTAGAGGATGTGGAATACAGTGTGAGGCAATTTAAAAAAAATACTGAAACAGCCACTTTGGATAGCTTGCACTATATCTCTTGACTAAAAAGTTTAAAAGGGGGAAAAAGCTAGAAAATAATTATTTGGCAAACAGTATTTTTAAAGAAAAGCGTCACCGTGGGGAGAAAAAACCCATTACAAAGAAAAAGCCTAATGGTTGAAAAAGTGAAAAACGCTGGAGCTTTGGGATTCCTCTCCCTCTCTTTCTCTCTCCTCCTCAGGGAAAAGCCAGATATCTGGACCTCCTGTGAGGAGCTGCTGCTTTCCTGTACCTAACCAGGGGAGCAGGAAATAAAAGCACAGGATATAAACATCTTTTCCCTGTTCATCTCCTCCACTTAGCTGCTTCATTTGCCCTGCGCAGTCCTGTGTGATCTGCTATCAGGACGTCCTGCTTGGGGAGGTGTGTGAGAGGGGGGGCTGCTGAGAGAACTGAGGGGGAGAAACTTTACCCCACCCCCCACCCCCCCCCCCTTCCCCTTCGAACCAAATTCTCTGTTTTTGAAAAAAAAAAAAAAAATCCTCAAAATGCACCTTCAAATGTCGAGACTGTTTTAAATGCGTACAACATGAACGTGCTTCCTTTTAGCGCAGCTCTCAGGTGGCGGGGGACGGTGTGAAAAGGCAAGCGGCTGCTGCGCGGGCCGCCATGTTGTGCGCGCGCGGTGTGCCGCCTGCTCGCGTCGTCACTGTAAGCGGCGGCTTGTCTCCAGGCCGGCTCTGAGAGAGCTGAGATAATTCCCGGGGTCCTGACACTAATTAACTGCTCGCTTTCACTCGACCTTAATGGGGAGGGTGGGGGTGGGGGTGGGGGTGAGGGCGTGGAGGGGCGTCTGGGTACGAAGCACCGTGCGTTAAGAGTTACGAGTGTGACAGTCACACTCGAGTAAACAGCTCTTTAAGGAAGGGCGGCCTGAAGAAAGAAAAAAAAAGAAAGAAAAAAAAACCTATTCTGAGCTGTTGTAAATGTCAGAGCTGAGTGTGTGTTTATGTTTATCGGTGTGTGTGTGTGTGTGTGTGTGTGTGTCCTAAATATAAATCACTCTGCTGTCTCATTAAGAGCAGCCCACATTTTTTGTGAGGGCGGGTGGGACTCACTTAATGGCGAACGAGCTGAATAAATGGAGAAGTGAAACGGCGCGCTGAGAGCACGAGCATCAAAGGAGGGGCGGACCCGAAGCAGAAAGGGAGGCGATGCAAAGCGGGAGAGAAAATGGCTTGCGTTCTCTCGCCCGGCCTTTTGGGGGCTGCATTGGCTGAGGTGTCCCCACTGCCGCAAAAACTGGCGAGGCATGCAAGGGCAGGCTGGGTAATCCCCCGCAGCATGGGCAGACACGATAAACTGGCTAAATAGCCCACGGGATCAGGGCACAGAGGACCCGGGCAGGGCCGAGCGTGCAGCACCAAGGCTGGGCACAGGCAGAGGAACCCGGCCGCCTGTCAACCACACGCGGGAGAGAGCACGGAAAAATGATGACTTTCAAAAATGTATTTTGTATCTGTATTTTTAAAAAAGGGGCTTTTCATCCCGAACTTTGTTCTCTCAATTCAGGGCACCCGGTGGTGTTTTGAGGGCCTCCCCTTCGCCGCGGCGTCCTCTGTCGAATTTGGAGAGCGAGTACTCACACGGTTGCCCCCCGCACCCCTCCACCCCCACCCCCACCCCCACCCCCACCCCCCAGCAGCCAGCTTGCGTCCAGCCAATGCTTTCCAGCCGAGCTGTGTGCTCGTTGGAAAGTGGGGCTTACGCTGCCTGCGTAGCTGATGAAGACAGACTGCAGGCAGACAGTAGGTGCTTGTTTCACCAGAGGAGGCGCTAATGCACAATCAGGTGAGGGACACCTCCCAACTGAAGCCCTCCCTCGCCAGGTGATGCTGCAGCCAATTAAATGCCACTCCGGTGGACACAATAGGTGCCGGCATTGTGAGGTTTTGATTTGATTTGCGAGCTGGACACACCACCAGGGAGGATAAACTCGTGTTTTGGGGAGTAAAAAAAGAAAGAGTTGGGTATTATGCATAGCTTGTGAAGCCAAAGGACCCGCCCAGTGGATTTATCAGCATCCAGTTGTTGCCAGGGGCGATGAGACCCCAGCGGTTTTGTGTTCTGACATTCATTTGAAAGCAAAGGACTCGACGCTATGAAAGGTACTCCAACTCAGCAGTGCATGCTGGGTAGCAAGTCTGAGAGTACAATTACCCTAAAGGCCAGCTCAGGATGAGAGAGAGAGTGTATGTCCCTTGTGTGTATGTGTGTGTGTGTGTGTATATATATATATATATATATATATATATATACCACAACTTTGATATTGATAAAATCTCAATTCTGATTGGTTGACTGCTGTGCATTATATTTGTGTATAGGCACTGCGTGGTAGTCCAGGTACTTTAGCTCATTACGATTCTAAATCACTACACAAAACTTTCAAATTGTTGTCTTAGAAATCCCAATTTAAAAGGAAACATAACCATAGCAACAGGTTATAACAGTTCATTCACAAGATCAATAGCTGAGGCTAAATATGCAGATAAAATAATTTTTATCTGGCAAATATCTTAGTTGCTGCACATTACATCTAGCTAAGCATTTTTGTGGTCAGGGGTGCAGTATTTATTAAGTTTGAAAACATTAACATGGTGTAGTCATGAGGATTTGTGTTAATGATACAGCTGATTGTCTGCTCACAATAATGGTGGCCTAATTAATCACACCACCAGTTAATGTGTACTTCATTTTTCATTAAATGCCATTTCTCTTTTCTTATGTTTTTGATAGCTGATAGTGATAGACAACTCTCTAGAATCCAAACTCTGGTGCCATCTACCGTTACCAGAGTAACTATGTTTAGCTAAGTGATGGATGTGTACAAACTCCATGCCAGTGCATATACAAGAATATGTGAAACCCTTGGGCTGTTTAAATCCCTGTAATGGCATATATTCTTGTATATGCACAGCATGTCATGGTTTATATCTTACATATATGTAGACATTGTATATATATATATATATATATATATATATATATAGTTTATATTGTACATATATGTCATATATGTATAAAGACATATCTATATTTAGTGATAGAGAATGAGCAAGAGTGAGAGATCCAAATCATAGGCCGCCTGCTGTACCCCTGTATTAGGAACACACCCTGAACCGTGTCTCCTGTGCCAGTATCTGCAAACCCAGCTGTAAGATTGCGAGCGGGAGGATTACACATCGGGTGCCAGATAAGAGCGGCGTTCAGTCGCCCCGGATAAACGCCGCCGCGAAAGCAAATAAAGCGACGATGCACCAATTTAGACAGATAAACCATCAGCAAGCGAGCGCCCTCCCCGTGGCCTGTTGCTATGGCGGCCTGTGAGTGTGGGTCTGTGGGTTGCGCTTGATGGCAGTGGGTCAGAGGAAACCCCGTCAGCTACAGGGGGGGTAGAGGCGTTCCTGTAGCCTACAGCCTGAGGCACAGCGCAACCCAACACCAGCAAATGAAAAGCCCAGCCTTGCCCTGCGGCTGGGTGTCCGAACCTCATTGCCCCCCGGCCCGTGGGGGGAAGCTGCCCCCTCCTTTGTCGGGGGGGCGCCGGCTGCTCGTGGTGGGTGATGGTGTAATCCCCAACTCCACAGTGCAGCTCTAATTAAGGCACTAAATTACTGCTGTGCTTTGAGGTAGAATTATAATCACACTGTCTTTCCCTGTGATGTTTAGCTCAGAGGTAATCTATGCTCCAGGAAAGAATGCCATACAGGCACGATGATGTGTAGTACAGCTCTCCCTTCTCTCTTTTCTCCCCCCCCTCTCTTTTTTACACACACACACACACACACACACAAACATAGACACACACAGAACTGCTACACATGTGCTACAATGCTGTACAATGAAGTGTTTAACTGTATAACCCCTCAGTAAGTAATATTGAACAGGTGAAGTCCTGTCAAAATAAAGGAGACGTTTTAATAAATTAAGGATTTAGTGATGTTTATTGGTATAATAAAAGCAGGCACACATGTGGTTCCTGAGATAATTAATCAGTTAACGTCCCAGGATGCTAAAATTTCCATATAAAAATGCTGGACGGGCCCAGTTGCCTGTTTTATTTGCTACCGTGAGTAGGAGAGGAGATTTCGCGTGACTGGTGGAGAGCCCCCTGGTCAAGATTGTGCCAATAGGGAGTAGCTTCACAGGGGTACTGGCCATTGCTTTGCACAAGATATGGGAGGGTTGGGAGTCCACGTTTCATTGCTCTCCAGCAACCCCTGGTGGTCAATTGGGTGCCTGCGGATTGCAGGTCAGTATGAAAGGTCCTCCTCTGACTCTCCTCTGTGTGAGCTTAGCTGCGGTCTGCTGTGTTCTGGAGGAGTGGCGGATGTCTATATTCTCCGGAATCAGCAGTGGGATTTGCGCCTGTGTGTGGATGGGGTTGCAGATATTTGGATGTTCCAAGTTAGGATGGAAATTGGACATGTTTAGCCCTACGTTGGGCACCAAAAAAAAAAAGAGCAGTGTCATAGCCATTTCTATTTAGCGCTCATGAATATGGATTAGCACGTGAACCTGCTGTCTCAGTGACACTCTGATCTAACCCTAACCCTAACCCTAACCCTAACCCTAGCCCTAGCCCTAGCTCTAACCCTAACCCTAACCCTAACCCTAACCCTAGCTCTAACCCTAAACCTAGCCCTAGCCCTAACCCTAACCCCTAACCCCTAACCCCTAACCCTAACCCTAACCCTAACCCTAACCCCTAACCCTAACCCTAACCCTAACCCTAATAACCCTAATAACCCTAACCCTAATCCTAAACCTAACCCTAACCCTAACCCTAACCCTAACCATAGCTCTCACCCTAACCCTAACCCTAACCCTAACCCCAACCCCAACCCCAACCCCAACCCCAACCCCAACCCCAACCCCAACCCCAGCCCCAACCCTAACCCTAACCCTAGCCCTAGCCCTAGCCCTAGCCCTAACCCT